>NW_007755493.1:0-1129 GCF_000696425.1 Galeopterus variegatus | reverse complement strand
TTTAGAAATAGAAAGGAAAAATGGGCTAGAAATATGAACATGAACTTCATAGAAAAAACTCAGATAAAACTTAAATGTATTAAAAATGCTAACCCTCGCTTATAATAAGATAGATCCAAATTAATACCTCTCTGAGATAGATTTTTCAGATACCAAATTGACAAAAAATCAAAAGTTTGATGAATGACTGCTGGCAAAGCTATGAGGAAACAAATTCTCAGATATTGCTAGTGAAAATGCAAAATGTTATTACACTTATGGAGAGGGATTGGCCATGTAGAGCAAAATTACATGGGCAAAATTATGAAAAGGCTCTTCAATGAACCAATAGTCATAATAACAAAATAAATACTAACAGCAGCCCAAATGTCCATCAAAAGGGTATTTATTGAATAAAAATGGAATATTCATGCAATGCAGATATGAGAGAAATTCAGAAAAAAAGAAAAATGAACAAGATATCTCCACATACACCAAAATTGACAGCATTTAAGGTTAAGTGAAAAAGAGAGATGGAGACAAGTGTCTATGATATTTTGTCATTTCTAATAAAATATAATGCATATGTCTGTGTCATGTACATGGGTGTAATGAAAGAGATAATAGATATTTGCATAAAACAATACATACGTAAAATAAAACATAATAGTAAAACAAATTTTTTGCCTATAAGGAGAAGGAGACAATAGGTCAACCAGGACAATTACAGAAATGAATCTTCTCTCAATATGCATGTCGTTACAGGTCTTCTTTGGAAGAGGAAACATTCTATGTTATTTTAAAACAATTAACTTTTTTTTTTTTTCCCTTTTTGTCTTTTTCTTACTGACCGGTAACGGGATCGCAACCCTCGGTGTCGCGCCTGTACCGGGGACCGGCAATGGGATCGCAACCCTCGGTGTTGCTCCCGCAGCGCGCTCAGCCAGTGAGCGGGAACCGGTCTCCACATGGGATCCAAACCCTCAGCGGGAGTGCCGCCGCGCTCCCAAGCGATGCACTCTCCAGTGCGCCACCGGGCCGGCCCTAAAACAGAATTAACTTTTTAAAAAATTCTTAAAACAGTAGAAACAAAATGAGCTAAGTTATGAATAAAGTTGAGGTTATGACCCTAAAAGAGGACCCATTACAA
>NW_007755492.1:0-7488 GCF_000696425.1 Galeopterus variegatus | reverse complement strand
TAGACTGTCAGCATGGGGCACTGTTTAGATTGTTAATTTTCAAGTCAAAACTATGACTAACGAAACAAAATCTGAATGTTTTATATATCCCTAGGTAATTCTGGTTGGGATCAGAAGTGTAAACTGTGATAGAGGGTGCATTGACTGGTGAAACTGGTGGGAGAGGCAGAGACAGTTTGCAAGGAGCCTTTGAACACAGCTAAGGGACCAAGTTTTAAACCTGAAGGTGAAAAGATCTCTTGAAAGGAAAGAAGGAAGAAATTCAGTCAGATTAGCACCCTCCAAACTTCTCTCCATTCTGCTGCCAGAGTGGTCTTTACAAAACTCAAATCTCCTCTTGTCAACAGCCTTCTCTTGACCAGGCTTTCCATTGCTTTCAGCTAATAACAAAAACCTCTAACATGACCTGCAAACATTGCTATCTCAAGGATCCTTCCTTTAGGCTCCCAACCCTTCCCTCCCTCTAACAGCACCAGGCCGTGATCTCAACCTTCCCTCCTTTTCCCTTCAAAGCCCTAATCGTTGTTTGTAGCTGTTCATTATAGGCTCTATACACCTGAAGGCAGAGGCCATGTCAATATCTGCCCAGCACCCAGCAGAGGTCCTAGCTCATAATAGGTGTTTCACAAATATTTGTAAAATAAGTGGATGAATATTTTAATAAGATCACTGGCAGCAGAGTGGGAAATGAACTGGGGTAGAGTTGGGGGTGACAAGGCATGAAGCAGAGAGCCAGTGGCAGAGTGTCACAATACTCCAGGAGAAAGAAGATTGTGATCCTAGTAGGGCAGTGAGCATGGGGAGATGGGGACACATCTGAGAAAGTAGAACCAACAAGAACTGCAGAATCTGCATCTAGGAGAATTTAAAAACACGTGACCAACTGTGATTCTCTACCTCTTTAATCTTGTATTCCCTTCACCCCTTCCCTTCATGCCTTATAGAAAGAAGCCTATAGCTCCTTCTCTTGATCCACTGTCCTTTGGTCATCGTCATTCCCACCAGTCTCTTTTTGGCCTCTACCACTATTAAACAGATGCATTTCCTCAAATGCTGAGGGCCATTAGTCATAAGATCCTCAGTGAAGATTCCTCATTGACTAATTCTTAATTTGTATGCGATAGTTTGTTTTTCCTGTCAGAAAGGAGAATGAAACTCAACAGGAGGCTTATTTGTCCAAACTCCAGGCTTGCTTTTCCAGAAATGTCAGTTCTCTGAAGATAAAGAACTCTTAAAAATGTTGTCCTCTATAGCTATCTCCTTTTATCTACTCCTAATCCCACTTCTGTGCAGCTGCCTTAATGAGGTAATGTCATTTATAATTATATATAATGGGTATCAAATTCCAAATGCTGTATTATAACTGTACTTTGCCCTGCTATGTCACTCGGGATCTGCAATTACCAACCACGTCAGTCACTGCTTTCTTTGCAATGCTGTGGCCAGCACAGGTGAACCACACAATCTTGCACTTTGTTATACTTCCCTGCATCACCCTTGCACTGCTTTATGTGTGTGTCTATCTGACCTTCCCATACTGAAGTGAGAAAGCAGGCATGCAATAAATCATTTCCTGAAGTTAACGAATTGAATTACTTTATTTTCTTCAAAAAACTTCCCAATTACCTCACCTTCCTGCAATAGATAGGATAGCCGTTCTCAAAAATGGCCCTGGACTGCCTTGTTAACCATTTTTTGAATTTGCTCCTTGACTTGAATCCTTTGCTTCAGCCAAGCCAGGCTTTTCACTATCTCTAAAACCTTCCACATCTTTGCTCATCATGAAGCCCACAAATGAACATACTTCATTCACTCCTCCTTCCTCACCTAGCTTCCACCCTTCCTTTAAGATGGAGCTTCTTCATGAAACATCATTGACTACTCTGCGTCTTAAGTCAGGTTTCCATATGTGGCACCTAGGATGGAGATTCTTGAAAAACTGATTTATTGAGGGTGTGCTCCCTAGAGAAGGAGTTAGGAAAGCAGGACATCACAGGAGAGGAAAGGAAAGTGAAGGTGTAGTCCTGGTCAGAGATTAGCTTCCACTGGCTACCCCAGGGAGCTCTGGAATATGAATTCCATCACAGAGTTGGCCCTTCCTTGAGGAGGGGATGGGGACTCAGCATTTTGTATTTCACTGTCAGTGAGTCATTGGCCACTGGCTTTGGTAGGGGTCTGCGGAGTAAAACTCAAGATAGTTTCCTTTGGCCTAGGGCAATCCTCCAGGGATTCTCCTAAAGCAGTTCTCAGAGAAGCTGGGAGACAGGTGCACTGATAGTGAAGAAGATCTGGGTAAGACACTGCTATAGCATGAATTGTCAATGGGGGTGAAAATTTGTCCTTGGAGGCATAGAGGGGGAAAATCTTAGATATTACAATGATTTGTGGATTTCCAAAGGGCCACAGTGTGTAAACAGATATACAGAATATCTATGGTATTAAGATTTCATGGGAGGAGGAAATAATTAGGGGAAAAATGTCTGAAAGTCTCCTTAGATTGGGGGGATAATAAAAAAAAAGATTGAGAAACACTGCAATATAGGATGTAGTCTGTTTGTTCTCTGAATTCCTAATGCATCGATTGCTACATCAGTTAAGTGTACATGTGTTCATACTTTTTACTCCTCTCAGTGGCATATAATAGATGCTAGTTGTTCCCTTTTTGTGGAATTTATACAGTGATACAAGGTCAGCAGCAGTCCCAGGTCATGGGGAAATTCCCATCTGGACTGTTGATAAAAATATTTAATGTGAGTGGGATGAAATCAACCAATTTCATGCATTCTATAATACTTCTTGGTACTGAAAAGAGAAGGTCTTTCTTCCCTTTCCCACTTCCTCTGCACATTTCTCTCTAGTTCTCATTGATTTTCTCCTCCCCACCCTCAACTACCATCACCTTCCAGTGTTAATCCTTCAAATCCGAAAATCTGGCTCTGCAAATTTGCATCTGCTCGTTCTTAAGCTCCAAACCCCACTTTCCACATTCTGCTTCATGATGCTGGGGCTGGGACTCTTCCAGCCACGTCTCACCTTTACTAGATGGCTCCCACCTCAGCTTTGCCCAAAGGGGACACACTAAAGGCAGGCAGAGGGGAAAGTGCCATGCTCTTTCCTGAGTGTCTGCTAGTCCTGCCAATGTCACTTCAACAACAGCTCTTCACCTGGGCAGTGGCCACAGCCTCGCGGCAGTTATTAGGTTTGGGGAGGACCACTTAAGATGGTGCCACCCGAAAATACTCAAAAAGGCAGTTCCCACCCTATGGGACTTCCCCAAAAGATGATAAGAAAAAGGAACCACAACAGAACTCCATGCCACTGGTCCCCTCTGAAACCCTACTTTACATACTAAGGGAACCAATAATTGTAAACCTAAAAATCACCTAATTAACATAAGGCCTCAATAGCTCCCACTGGATATTTCATTTAACTCCTCATTAACATAAGCTATGGCCAGTCAGAACAACACAGCTCACCATAAGAAGAAATATAAGCCCAACCCCTGGGGGAAGGCTGGGCTATGTTCTGTCCTATGCCTCCACCTCACCTCCTGTGCCAATAAACTCCTTCGAGCCTGATTTCTCATCTCAGTAGCAGTTGGTTCTGGTTTCCAATTTTTTCCACACTCACAGAACTATCCTCACAGGACCCTTCAGAAACACAGCACTGGCTGCCCAGGGCCATCACCTCAGCAGCCTAGGCCCCCGCTCTGTGAAGCCGCTTTCCCAAGCACCAGTGTCCTGGCCACTTGCCTTTGTTCCTCCTGCAGTTACTAGATCTGTGTCACATCGTGCTGCTTTTTTGCCTTCTCAGTTCCCACTTCCCTATATTAAACCCTCTGTATTAAAATAACTGGTGATTTTAATAACTGAGTGATTAGCTCAGTTGGTTAGAGCATGGTGCTGACATCAAGGTCCATGGTTCAATCCCTGTACAGGCCAGCTGCCCCAAAATTAATTAATTAGTTAAAATAACTGGTGAGATTTCTGTTTTCCTGAATAAATTATGGGCTCCCAGTGTTAATATGCTGCCCTTGTTCTGCCCTTGTTCTATGACTTCTCTGATTCTTTGTTTTTGCTTTGTAAAAACAGGGGGAGTTGGAGACACCTGCCTTAAGAGAAATAGGCAAAAAAAAAAAAAAAAAGAAAAGAAAAGAAAAAGAAAAAAAAGAGCAGACTCATACTTTGGGATCTAGACCACAGAATTTTTAAAATAACTGATAGTATAACATTTCGACTTAATTTCTATACGCGGTTGAATCGTGTTCCCCAGAGACATATGCTCAAGTCCTAACCCCTGGTATCTGTGAATATGACATATGGAAATAGAGCCTTTGCAGATGAATCATGTTAAGACGAGGTTATACTGGATTAGGGGGACCCTTGTGCAATGATGGGTGTCCTTATATCAAGAAGAAAATTGGAACACAAGGACATTTTTGTAGAAGTGAAAATCATTACTTGAATTAAATAAAGAGGCTTATTTGCAGAGATATGTTGAAATCACACACATCAGAAACAAATGTTTTAGCGACTTTTTTTTTTTTTTTTTGAAATTGGAAACTGTATTAGTTTCCTAGGGCTGATGTAACAAGTTACCACAAACTTGGTGGCTTAGAACAAAAGAAATTTATCATCTCAGTTTTAAAGGCTAAAATTCTGAAATCAAGATGCCGGCAGTGCCATGCTCTCTCTGGAAACCTATACTGGTTTCTGGTGGTTGTTGGCAATCCCTGGTGTTCCTTGGCTTCTGGATGCATCACTCCAATCTCTGCTTTGGTTGTCTCATGGCCATGAAACTAATATTAATGCCTGCCTGTCTCCCAGTTCTGAATAAATGATTCCTAATCACTACAAAACTTAAATATAGGTCATTTTGGCCTACACATTTTACATCTTTTCATCAGGCTGTTATGTAATTTCTTAAGCATTAATACTGAAAATGAACGACAAGGTAGTTTAACTAAGGGCTTCAAAGTAAAGTAAAAATGACGGGCTCAGATTCTGCACTGTGCTGCTTATTAGCTGTATGTCCTCAAGCAAATTATTTAAACTTCTGTGAAACCCATTGTCTTCATCTATAAAAGAGGAATAATAATATCTACTTAGGGTTTTTCTTGAAAATTAATGAGGCAATACATGCAAACTGCTTAGCACTCCTAATATAATAAGTAACAAAAAAATGGCACCTGTCTTCCTTTGCTTGAGATTTAACCAAAGTCACATTTATATTAGACCCAAGTAAACTCTGGAACATTCTGTATCTCAGTGAGGCCAAAATACCAAATCTCAGGGCAAATGAAAACCCCAATTTTGTTCCATTGATTATAGCATATCCTTACAAGGGTACTGTCAGTAAATGAGAAATGAATGATCTTTCTATGCACGGAACAAAGAATAATTACAGTAGGTTAAATACCAGCTTTTAAAATACAGTGTATCTATACAAAAGGCAAATGAAAGGGAAAATTAAAAATAATTATATTCAACGAGATCCAGAGCCACCTTGTATTCAACTTCGTCATCTTGTCAGTGTGTTTTTGCTTTTAGTTTTGTTTTTCCTACAGAACAGTAACCATGTTGAATTTTGCTCTGCAAATGGAACCAAAAGAGGCAGAATTTGTTCTTTTTCCTCTGAGATAGAGAAACTGATGATTATTGTGTTTCCTCTGAGAGAGAGATACCAAAGATGATTGTGTTTCATGGATAGTGTAATTACTTTCACAAAAACAGAATGCTGACCAGTCACGGATGTTGGGTGTTGCCTTTTTAACTGTGGGTGAAACCATCATTAAAAGCTTTGTTTTTAGTGCCACGAAAAACAGGCATCACTGTGTGCCTCACAGTTGCCAACACTTGAGTGTATTCGTGGAGTCAGACCTTCTCAAACATTTCAAAATAACCTCTTCTGAAGAGGCTGCTCATTTTGGAATGTAACTTTCGTCTTACCCATCTATCCCTCATCCACAGACCTGACAAGAGCAGCAGATGTCCAGAACTACAGACGCTGTCCTTGAAAGGCACCCCTCATGATGAATCTTCACTGTCAAATGTCTCCTCTGCACACACCCTTTCTAAAGCTTCCTACGGTGTGCTGAGATGAGACCAGCTCCTCCTCAGTCTATGCCTGTCCTCCACCTTCCTCCCACACATCTGTCATGCATCATGTCTCCTTTGCAATAACCAGAGAAAGCAGTGGAGTCAAGCATGATTGCAATAGCTTTGACCTAAGCAAATAAAAAATGAAGCTGTCACTGACTTAGATGGAAAAGAACACATACGAATCAGGTGTTGGGGAACAGAGTTAGGACAGTCGGAAAAGGAGTTTTATTATTATGTTTGAAATATCTATTATGCATCCACATGGAGCTGTCAAGTAAATAGTTGAATATGAGACTCTAGAGTACCTGGGAGAGGTCGGGGCTGGAGACATGTATATGGTAGTCACCAGTATATAGACGGTATTTAAAGCCATGAGATCAGATGCAATGACCAGTGGAGTTAGTATAGATGGAAAAAAGGAAGGAAAAAGTACTGACTTCTGTGACAATTGAGCAATAATAAGATGCAAGAGAAATGAGAAATAATAGACAATTAGTATAAGTTTTTATATAATTCATTGCTTCTCCAGGCTAAATATTCTCTAATCATTTTAATGGGACACATTTGCCTAATCCCAGGACCATGTTTCACTTTCCTTATGAGAAGTAAATGAACCTCTTATAACTTAGCATGCAGAATAGAATAGACTACATCAGCCAAAGCACCTCTACAAAGGAAAGAGACACCAGTACATCCATGATCTGAATCCCACACTTTTATTAGATCATTAGACCATGTCCCATTATTGTCTTTAGAAAGCAAATCACTTTGTCTCTTAAAATACCTCTTTTTATGCCTCAAACATTGCAGGTTTAATTCTCCTCAAAAATATACGTAGGTTGAATTATTAAACTTAAATGTAGTAATTTACATTTATTGCCTATAAATTTCATGTTGTTGGATTTAGCTCATAATTAGTCAAGTAAGATATTTTTGAATCCAGAGCTAAATATTCACTGTATCAAATTGCCTTAGCTTTGTGTTACCACATACTTGAAAACCATGCCTTCTGCATCTACTCATTTCCCTTTCTCCTGGAAACTTTACATTTGCCATTAGAAATTGGCAGGATCTTGAAAAAATTCTGCCATATGAATTAACACCATTATTGTCAACCAAAACTTTCTTCTCTTTTTTTTAATCTTAAGTGTTACCTTTATTTTTTCATATTTCTTTTTAAAAAAAATTTTATTGAAACATATTGATTGTACATATTTACAGGGTATAGAGTTATATTTCAATACATGTATACAATGTGTGATAATCTATTCAGGGTAATTAGTAAATTCATCACTGAAAAACAACTATTTCTTTGTTATGTGCACATTTGATCTCTCTTCTAGTCATTTGGTAACATGCAGTAAATCATTGTTAATTATAGATTCTT
>NW_007755491.1:6512-7488 GCF_000696425.1 Galeopterus variegatus | reverse complement strand
GAGTTAATTTTTGTATAAGGTGGGAGACTTAAGTCAAAGTCCATTTGGGATTTTTTGCCCATGGATGTCCCACGGCTCCATCTCCATTACTGAACAGGCTGTCTTTCCTACAATACATTGCTTTTGCACCTTTGTCAAAATCAGCTGGGCATATTTGTAAGGATCGGTTTCTGGTCTCTCTATTCTGTTCCACTGAGCTACATGTCTGTGCCTCCAACAATACCACACAATCTTAATTATTGTAGCTATGTAATTAATTTTGAAATTGGGTAGGCTGGTTCCTCCTGATTTCTTATTAATTGCTATTCTAGTTCCTTTGCCTTTTAATGTACATTTTAGAATAATCTTGTTTACATTATATAATCTTGCTAAAATTTTGATTGAAATACAGGTTTGAGGTAATTTCTGTTTGGGGAAAATTGACATCTTTCCTGTGTTGAGTCTTCCAATCCATGAACACTGTATGTCTATTTATCTTCTTTAATTTAGATCTTCTTTACTTTTTTCCAACAGAGTTTTATAGTTTCCAGGACACAACCCTGCTATGTTTTGTTATATTTATACCTAATTATTTTGGTTTTCTTGTGAGGGATGGTAAATGACTGTGTATTTTTAATTTCAGCGTTCACTGTCGGTATATAGAAATATAGCTGCTTTCTGTATAACCCATGACCTTGCTAAACTTACATATTAGTTCTAGGATTTTTTTTTTTTACTTCTGTAGATTCCTGGGGATTTTCTACATAGACAATAATTTCAACAATTTCATCTGCAAATAGGGACACATTTTATTTCTTCCTTCCCAGTCAGTATGCCTCATATTTCCTTTTCTTGCATTATTACACTGGGTAGAACTTCTAGCACTATGTTGAATAAGGGTGGTGAAAGCGGGTTTTCAGATGATGAGTAATGTTTAGATGCAACCTGGTCATTTTTGTACTGCGTTACAAGACTTTGGATCTTATGTAAACCTTCT
>NW_007755491.1:0-932 GCF_000696425.1 Galeopterus variegatus | reverse complement strand
GAAGTTATGCACAGTTTTTTATCTGTATGAATTTAAGAAAGATAAGGAAATGGAAATAAATGCAAGCTTTTCAATTTGTCTGGCCTGATAGGAAGAAATCAAGCCCCTCTGAGAGTGTCAGATCCAGAAACAGAAGCAGTAAGAGAGTCATTTTTGCTCAGTTCCTTTAGACAACCTCATACCCTTTAGCTTTTGAATTATGGTTGCTGCTAAAAGTAATAAGTAACAGGGGAAATAGAGCTTCATTAGTCAGCCCTCATACAAAGGGTGAACTTGAAGTGTAGCTAAAACTTGTATGTCAGCACCCAAGGATGTGAAGACGATTAGGAAGGAGTGCAACTTTGTGATGGCTT
This sequence comes from Galeopterus variegatus, assembly GCF_000696425.1. Lineage (NCBI taxonomy): Eukaryota > Metazoa > Chordata > Mammalia > Dermoptera > Cynocephalidae > Galeopterus > Galeopterus variegatus. The sequence continues at coordinate 579 of NW_007755491.1, read as the reverse complement.
TAAAACAGAGGTGTTTGGCAAACCAGGCACTGTCCTGATCCCAAAGGAGGAATAGCTCTGGAGACACAGGCAGGGACAGGTGAGCAGTCCTGGGAACAAATGCTCGGAAACACACTGCTGTGTATTGTCAGGTCTCTCTCCCTCATGTGTGACTCTGGGTAAAATCAAAACCTAGTGGGAAAATATCTGGACATACAAGGGTACTTCAGAAAGTTCACGGGGAAATGGAATTAAAAGACATGAATCTTTCCATGAACTTTTTGAAGACCCCTCATATGTGCTTGAAAAATATCTTTGACCCAGTATAAAGGTGATTGAGAGAGGAACCAGAAGTTTTTTTTTTTTGTTGTTGTTTGTTTTTAATGAATCCAAAGGCAGGCAGCATTGTAAGTAACTTTTTCTCAGAGCTCAATCCCAGGTCTCTGCTAGCAGAAACTTTTAATTTTATTTTGTCAATATACAATGAGGTTGATTATTGTGGCCCATTACCAAAACCCCCCTCCCTCCTCCCTCTCCAACCTCCCACCCAACAGTGTCCTTTCTGTTTGCTTGTTGTATCAACTTCAAGGAGTTGTAGTT
>NW_007755490.1:1726-7489 GCF_000696425.1 Galeopterus variegatus | reverse complement strand
GTACGTGCTCAATAAATGGTAGCTGTTATTGGAATTGCTGAGAGTGTGTAGTTGCATGAGCCTGGGTGGGGTGGGCTGTGGCACCACTGTCTGGGGCAGGTTAGAATGTGCCTCACTGAGTCACAGGCTGCCTGGGGCTCCACCAGCCCACAGGAAGTGGGAGCTCTGGCCCAGGTGAGAGGCAGTGAGGGGTTCCCAGGCCAACCCCACCTCTTCTTCCTTCTCTGAGTGAGGGAGGGCTTGGGTGGCTGGGGGCAGGGTGAGCCACCCCAGCGGGCACTGCCCCCAGCCTCCGCTCCTCTGGAGAAAACCCTCACTGAGTTGTTCTGGCCCTGGCAGCAGTGTGGGTGACAAGAACATTCCACAATCAAGAGCCCCACGAGCTCGGGGAAGAGTTTGACTGTTTTCCCCTGGCCTGGGGCTGGAGTAGGGAACAGCCAGAAGAGGTTTTCAGAAAACATTGCAAATGAGAAGACACATGTGCCAGCTCCCCTGGCAGGACCTCGGGGTCTCATCCTGGCTCTGCCCTGAATGCATCAAACCCCTGCCATGGTGTGCTCCAAGCCCCTCACTGTACAGATGAAGAAACTGGGTCTCAGAAGGGGGACATCGCCTCAGCAAGGCCATTTGCTCAGTGTCCAGGGAGTGCCTCAACCTCTTTAGGACTCAGGCTCTCTCACCTTTAAACAGAGTGGGGTTCAGATGACTGACTGAGCCTGCATGGTGAGTCTAAGTACTGTGGATTAGACCAAATTCAGAAGATGCTGGCCAGTGGGACCCAACAGGGAAAGCAGCACTGCCAACACCGCGACTGGCTGGAGAAAGTTCCTGGGGCACCTGAGGGTCACATTAGGGTTACTTCTCTCCTCTGTGCACTCCCCTGTCAGGGAGTGAGGGAGAGCCCTGCAGACTTGTCAGGGGGCTCTGGTCTTCAGAATGGAAATGGGGACCTTGTTTATTTGTTCCCAGCTGTCTCCTCTGCACCGAGAACCGTGCCCAACGTAAAACAGGCACTGGTCAGTATTTGCCGAATGTTTTAATGGTTGAATGAATGAATGAACGAATGAATGAATATTGGTCCCATAGCAGGCACTAAGAGCACACAGAGCATACTGCTACGTGAAAGAGGCCAGTCCGAAAAAGCAACATACAGTAAGGTTCCAACTATAAATGACATCCTGGAAAAGGCAAAACTGTGGAGATGATAAAAAGATCCTTGGTTGCCAGGGGTTGGGTGGAGACAGGGATGACTCGGTAAAGCACAGAGTATCTTTATGGCAGTGAAGCTATTCCGTATGACACTATAATGGCAGATACAGGTCATTCTACATTTGTCCAAACCCATAGGATCTTGGACAACACCAGGAATGACCCTGATGTAAGCTATGGAGTCTGGGTGATTGCGATGTGCCAACGTAGCTTCCACGATTACAACAGATGCACCACTCGGGTGGGGGATGTTGATAATGGGGGAGGCTGTGCATGCTGGGTGGGGGTAGGAGATACATGGAAACTCTTGGTACTTTCCACTCAATTTTGCTGTGAACCTAAAACTACTCTTTAAAAAAAAAAAGAAAAGAAACTAACCAGCCACAGAGCAAGTGTGCAAGTTGTTTTTTGGATTTGGAAGGCACTTAGAGTACCTTTCGGTCATGAATCAAACCATCAGATCCTACTAAGACTTGAGACACTTAATGTATCACTCACAACATCCATTCGGTCTGGGGATCCCCTGAACCATGAACGTCCGTCTTAATGTACATTCTTCCAGGGATGGGGAGCTCATTACTTTACAAGGCAGCCTGCTCCATCTCAGGAGAGTTCTACTAGTAAAATGTTCTTCCTTTGAAGCAAAACCCATCTCCCCCTGAGCAGCGGTTCCATTTTATATTCTGGGGAGTCTGTACACTTTCGGTCATGAATCAAACCATCAGATCCTACTAAGACTTGAGACACTTAATGTATCACTCGCAACATCCATTCGGTCTGGGGATCCCCTGAACCATGAACGTCCGTCTTAATGTACATTCTTCCAGGGATGGTGAGCTCATTACTTTACAAGGCAGCCTGCTCCATCTCAGGAGAGTTCTTCTAGTAAAATGTTCTTCCTTTGAAGCAAAACCCATCTCCCCCTGAGCAGCGGTTCCATTTTATATTCTGGGGAGTCTGTACAATCTAGTCCTTTGCATCCTCTCTGAGATAAATGTCTGCAGCTCCTTAATCTGCCCTCCATGAAGAGTGTTAAGTCTCAGTTCCTCCTCCAAGTCCCTAGGTTTGATTTTTCTGGGGGTCTGCTCCCCTAAAACACACCATGGGGTTGCTTTGCAGAACAAACCCAAGGAGTCAGGTATTTCTTAGACTCTGTCATCAAAGTGGGATCTGTAGGATGCTGGAGGTTAGAAAAATGTGAACCCTCCTCCTGAAAAAATCATCACAGTGAAAAGCTGTGTGAAACAAACGTGGCTTTGGGTTCAAATCCTGACCATGTCACTTACTGACTGGGAAGCTCTCTGAGCCTCAGTTTTCTCACCTGTATAAAGGGAATAATTGTCCCTATGTCTGAGGACCATTGTGAGGCTTACTCAGATGCTGTTGGTGCAGTACAGGTGGGTGGGTGCCAGGCACACTGCAGGTGCCCCGTCAGCAGAGGGATGGTCTACAGAGGCAGGAACAAGGGACTGACAGAGGGGTTGCATTTGTCAGGACTGTCCCCTGCCCCAGCCACCGCCAGCACCTTGGTCTCTCTGACCTCTGCCACCAGTGGAGGGCAGTGGCATGGGGCTCAGCAACATCTGAACATCAGCAGTGCCTGTGCCAGGTGTCTCGTGGGGTGTTGTAAACTAGAGCGCCAGCACCGGCACTGCCCGTCACGGCTACTGTGCCGATTCGTTCCCATAGGGCCATCTCTCCTCCTCTCACTGCAGCGTTTCCTAAGTGGAAACACTCCAGGAATAGGTGTGGCCCAACAGGGAAGGACCAAAACCTGTGCATCAGAATCACCTGGAGGCTGGTCACCTGTGCAGTGGCTGTGGCCCTCTGCCGGGGACTCTGATTTAGGGCTTGGGTACCCAAGGACTTGCCAATGCCTCCAGGGGTTTAGAAGCCAGTGAGCCTCGAACCACACTATGAAAGAAGCTGCCTTCCTCCCTCGGCCCGTCTTCTAGTCCCCACAGCCAAGAGATCTGGGACCCTAAACCCTGTTCCTTGCTCTCTGGCACCTTGTGCTCATGTGCCAGTCACCTCAGGCACTACAGTGTCCCCTTCACCCTCTCAGGAAAGAGAAACCCTCTCCCTGAGAACTCAGTGCCTCCACTCAGTTCACAGCCAGGCTCCCCTCGAAGGTGGATTTGGGCCTAAACATTCTGAAGAGCATCAAGCTGCACTCTGTCTCCCCCACCAAACTGGAAGCCCCTTGAGCCCTGGCCCCCCACACCTAGGCCTATGCCTGATACCTGCTGTGCACTAAGAATATGCCTGCAGGGGGCACTCCCTGACCATGGAGGGAGGCTCTCTGGGGTCCTTCCAGAGCCTCAGAGATTGCACCTGCACATGCACAGCAGTCCTGCCTCCCCAAAGCCTACATGTGGGAGGGTGTCACCTCTCGGCTGCACCTGGGACAGGTCACCCCCTCTCTGGACCTCACTTTGCCTGTTAGTAAAATGAGAGGTGGGAGAAGGGACATCTGGAGTCTGTTCTGACTGAAGATGAGTGTCTAAAACACAAGAACATGGCAGGGGAAGTGGGAAAGGGGGAGCACACATGCACAGATGGTCAAAAGTCTGCAGACAAGGGCGACTGTGCGGATTTGTGGCAGCCAAAACAACAGAAAACAGGGGCACTTGTCAAATGTACGAGGGCATGGGCATGTTAGAGTGACAGACTTCAGGTGACAGTGCCTCCTCCCCTCCTCCTGCTCCTTCTCTGTTTCCTCTTTCTTCTGAAACCAACGCAGGGATTGAATCCCACCCACTTCTACCCCACAGGGCAAGTGACTCAGCCTCTTGGAGCCTTAGTTCCTTTATCCTTAAGTAATAAGAGAATTGGAAACCACCTAAAAAGAACTGGGAACAGCCTACGGCAACTGCTTGGAAACATTACGGGGCAGCTACTAGATTGCTGAGTGCAAAGAAGTGAGGGAAATGATGGCACTTTGGAGACACTTCCTTACCCGTGCACGCACACATGTGCACACCTGCTCGTAAATACCCCAACACACCTGCGAGGAGGCACAAGTCTCCACTGAGCTGAGTGAGGCTGTGTCAGGGAGGGGGACTGGGCCAGTAGGGAGGCTGATTCGTCACTGCACACTCTTCTGTACTCTGTAAAATATATATATATATATATACATGTATTACTATTGGGGGGGTTGCAGCTGGCCAGTCTGAGGATCTAAATCATGACCTTGGTGTTATGACACTGCACTCTAACCAACTGAGCAAACTGGACAGCCCTGTACTCTTTGAAATTTTATAATGAGCATGCATATTCCCTTGAAAAAAATTAAATATAAAAAACCCCACAAAATAAACTAGAATGGAAATGAGACAAAATTCTCCAGTGTAGCTGTTTCCTGCAGCCTGGGTCCATCCTGAACCTCTCTGGGTGTGAGAAGAGGGCCTGAAAATGAAAGGAGGGAGCAACTCACACACCTGTACCCACACCTGGGAGCCAGCACAGCAAAGCAGCAACGAGGGAGAGGGTGGGACCCAGGGTGGCAGGACAAGCAGGTGCTGGGGTCACTGGCCAGTCATTCTGTGACTACCTGAGGAAGAGCATTCACTGAGCATTTACAAGGTGCTGGGCCCTGAGGCTGCAGGGGACCCAAAAACAGTCTCTGCTTGCCCAGACTCAGATCCTGGGGAGGAATTTTTCTCTGAAAGAGAAAAAAAATTGCTTAATTAGGCATTCCAGACCAATGAGAAATTAATCACATTAAATAATCCAAGAAAGGGAAAGATGTATTATAGAAAAAATTACTGTAATCAAGGAAACCAGTCCAAGTCTAAGGCTAATGAGTTGGCTGCAACATGGTTATGAAGCTTAGTAACTGTTTAGAAAAGCTGCTTAGAAAAGACATAAACAACATGGTAAAAATCTGGAACCAATATTTTGTTATTTCAACTAAACTTGAAAGTGGAAAGGAAAAGGGGGGGAAGGAGAGTTGTGTGAAAGGTTTTGTCTAATCTGAAAGAATAGTTATTTGCCTACTCTTGATACTAATAAGTGAATACAGGTTCTAATATGTTTATCAAAAGTTTAGAGATAACCATTTAAGAATAGAAACAGGACATATTATACTATATCCTATGAATAATATAAATATTCCAAGGAGTATTTACAGAAAATCAATTATGTTTTAGGCCCTAAAGAAAATCTCAATATAGTCCTAGATAAAGAACTCTTATAGGCTGCATTACTGACCACACTGTGGAAATCAACATCAAATATAGAAACCAAACTCACAAACCACTTAAAAATTTTAAGAAACACTTTTCCTCAAAACTCTTCCATCAAAGAGATCATCAAAATGGAAATTATGGATATTTGAGAAATGATTGACTATGAGAACATGATTTATCAAACTCATGAGATACAGCCAAAGCTGCATTCATAGGAAAATTCATACCTTTAAAATTTTAAATTATTATTTTTTTTTCATTAAATTTTTATTTTGTCAATATACAATGTATATGATTATTATGGCCCATCACTGACACCTCCCTCCCTCCTCCCTCTCTCCCCTCCCCCCCAAGAATGTCCTTT
>NW_007755490.1:0-726 GCF_000696425.1 Galeopterus variegatus | reverse complement strand
AAGTTTTATTGTTTCAGGGTGTATATTTAATTCTTTAATCCATTTTGAGTTGACTTTAGTGTATGGTGAAAGGTATGGGTCTAGTTTCATTCTCCTGCATATGGATATCCAGTTCTCCCAGCACCATTTGCTGAATAGGCAGTCCCGACCCCATTGAATAGGCTTTGTGCCTTTGTCAAAGATCAGATGGCCGTAAGCGTGTGGGTTGATTTCTGGATTCTCTGTTCTGTTCCATTGATCAATGTGTCTGTTTCTATACCAGTACCATGTTGTTTTGATTATTATAGCTTTGTAGTATAGTTTAAAGTCAGGTAGTGTTATGCCTCCAGCTTTATTTTTTTTGCTCGGCATTGCTTTGGCTATGTGAGGTCTTTTGTTATTCCAAACAAATGTCTGGAGAGTTCTTTCCATTTCTGAGAGAAATGTCATTGGAATTTTGATGGGGATTGCATTGAATTTATATATCACTTTGGGCAGTATGGCCATTTTCACTATGTTGATTCTTCCAATCCAAGAACATGGGATATCTTTCCAACTTCTTGTGTCCTCTCTAATTTCTCTCAGTAGTGGTTTGTAGTTCTCGTTATAGAGATTTTTCACATCCTTGGTTCGCTCAATTCCTAGGATTTTTTTTTTTTTTTTGGTGGCTATTGTAAATGGGCAGGCTTTCTTGATTTGATGCTGGACTGGTTCTGTAATCAAAGCCTCTGCCACTTGATCAAGTGG
>NW_007755489.1:0-7490 GCF_000696425.1 Galeopterus variegatus | reverse complement strand
TGATGATGATGATGGTGATGGCGATGATGATGGTGATATGATGGTGATGATGGGGATGGTGGTGATGGTGATGATGGTGATGATGGTGATGGTGGCGATGGTGATGATGATGGTGATATGATGGTGATGATGATGATGGTGATGGCGATGATGATGGTGATATGATGGTGATGATGGTGATGGTGATGATGGTGATGACGGTGGTGATGGTGATGATGATGATGGTGATATGATGGTGATGATGGGGATGGTGGCGATGACAGTGGTGATGATGATGATGGTGATGGCGATGATGATGGTGATATGATGGTGATGATGGGGATGGTGGCGATGACAGTGGTGATGATGATGATGGTGATGGCGATGATGATGGTGATATGATGGTGATGATGGTGATGGTGGTGATGGTGATGATGGTGATATGATGGTGATGATGGTGATGGTGGCGATGGTGATGATGATGGTGATGATGGTGTAGATTTCTTGTGTCAGATCATTATTTTAAATCAAATGTGAAAAACTAAGAAGGCACAAGGAATTGTATTTTTAAAACCAAAGGCCCTGGTTTTCACTTTGAGCTGTTATCTATTTTTGGCAGCTGGCCAGTACAGGGGTTGAACCCCGGGCCTTGGTGTTATTAGCACCGTGCTCTAATCAACTGAGGTAACCAACCAGGCCCACCCATGAGCTTTCATTTTCTAACTCTATTGACTTAAGAGTGTTTGGGGATGTTGTGAAATAACACTAAGGAAAGCAAAAATCTCTGAATGCAAAACATATCTTGGTAGAATAAGACCAGAATTAAGTTTCCCTTTAAAGAGAAAACCCTCTTACATGGCCCTTCGAATCACTACTCAGGAACCCCAAATATCAGGAAACCATCTTTCTCTTACAAAGCCCCAAGTCTGAAATTTAAAACAACTGAGACTTGTTAGTTCATTTTTAAAACATAACTCAGCTGTGTACTTATATCCATGATGCTTCTTCTTATAGTGATATATTATGATCTTGAAAGACATTAGAGTTCATTTATTTATTTTTTCATGGATTGATGAGGTAGGCAGTGAGGATTTAACTACCATTTCTGATATTGATAGCGTCTGGCAGGCTTCCACCGACAAAAGCTGCACTGTTGACATTTTCCTCCAGTCCTTCCATACCTAAGTGGTCACTTGTCTTAAAATTCTGGATTTAAGAGGCCTGCAAGGTGCAGTGATGAGCAGCTGGAATGTCCATTGACAAATCTGTTACAACCGTAGGATCCTTTGGATGCTTTGAACAATCTCTCCAAAAAGCCCAATGACTGCTCCATTCACTCATGTCTGCAGAGATGAAGGTGTGATGAGCTCATAGAAATAAGAGCAACCCATTTTCTTCTGTTAAAAAGGATTTTAATAGCAGGGAAGTTTGGGAGGTGTAAGGCCTTCCTAGGTAAAATACCTGGTGACATGGGGTGAAACTTTCTGCACAGATTCTCTGAGACATTCCAGGCTGCCGCATGTGAGCATATGGTGTGGTTTTTAACATGCTTTAAATTACTTGCCATAAATCCCATGCTCTTGAATCATGTGAATTTAAAAATAGAGGCTAACATTTAGGCTTCTGGTTAAGATGGCGGAATAGATGATCCTCAGCATTACTCTCTCCCACAAATCAACCAGTTTATAACTACTACTATTAAAAGCAACAATAGCCAAGCATGGCTGCTAGAGCTCAGGGAAGAGGAGGAGAGAGCTACAGAGTTCATGAAGGCAGGTGAATCCATGATGAGAGAAAGAAAGGACTGCTCCCATCATTTCAAGACTGGGCTGCTTCAAGCCTGGAGCTGCTGAGCGCATGGAGCAGGAGCTGGTAAAAGCCATTGCTGTGCCCTTTGTATGAAGTTGCTTGAAGGCGACAGGGGAGAAGAGGGTCTTGGTGGCCCCCAGGTCAGCAAGACCACTAATGGGGTTCCTGTGGACCCACATAGGAGCAATAAGCCACAACAACTGAAAAAAAGGAGCCACTTGGAGGCCAGTGAGTCACTGCAAGGGACCAGCACATGGCCCATCCCATGGGAAGTGTTTGGAGTGCAGGGTGTGGGAGAGATGGGCCACCAAGGGAACACTGGGGCACAGCATGGACAGCTGATCTGCCCCCCAGTCAGCACAGACCCAGTCGGTGGAGACGGATCAGGAATATAGAATGGTAGGGGGTGCAGTTTGCTGAAAAGACTCAGGTCCACACCAGAGTTTCCACACTACCCAGGTGCACTGGATCTCACGAGACCCAGAAGTGCTTATAAGGTCAACAATTAAAACCTAAACTGCACAAAAAGTCTTCTCCAGAGAATTAGCAGTAATGAAGCAATTTAGCTCAACCACAGAGCTCAAGTGCTGGTCCCCACAGGAAGCTCCTCCATTTTAGAATTAAGCAGACTTTAAGTGGTGGAAACAGTGAATAATCCAACACAGAACTGAAAGAAAAAAACAAAATACGCACAGATCCGAGACAAAGTTTAATATGAACTAGTAAAGGGCTAATCCCATCAAAGAATACCTATAAAACCTAGAAGGACCAGAAGCCCCGTGGGCTCCCAAGTCAGGGAGGGGGTTGGGCCAGGGTCCTCAGCCATGCCCCACACACCCACAACCAGCCCAGCAACAACCACTGAGCTACCACAGGAAGTGCCCCAAGCTCCTGAGCCAGGGCAGTGGGGGGGCGAGGACTTCAGCCACACTCTCCTGACATCTGCCTCCAGCCCAGTGATGACCCAGCTGCAGCTAGAAGCCCCTGGGTCCTCCTGCCAGAATGAGAGGGGGCCATGGGCCTCGATCACACTCTCCTCCTTCCCCCTCTAACCATCCTATTTCCCCTCCATCTTCCCTTCTCCTTCACACCCCTAACTACTCCATAACAATACCTTAGAATGAGGCATAGAGCCAGGGGAAGCCTAGCCCAGCCGCAACCAGGTAAAGAGCACATCAAAAATGCCATTTCCACATGGGTAGCTCACCATAGCCACAATTGCCTTGGCTGCCACAAAAGCAGCTAGTCTATAGCAACAGTCACAGCCACCGTGCAGATGACACGCCAAGCTCTCAACTGCATTGACACAAGGAGAGGCACCAGCAGAGACAAGAAAAATAAATAAATAGGAGGAGGTCCACACTCCATAGTAACAGAAGAAGCATCTGATGTACGACAACACGGGAGGACTTGATCACACCTGTCCCAGCACTGGACGGATCATCTGGGCAACAAACCAGCAGAGGAACAGTTAGTCGATCAGATCGAGAGAACAAATCTATGATTTTTATGGGGGCGGGGGAAGGAGAGAGATTAGATAAGGGGCATAAAGAGTAAGTATGACTTGTAACAATGAATATGCTAATAAAAAACAAGTAAATAAATATAAAAATAGAATAAACTGTTTCTCAAAATCGGGATTGAAGTAGCCAATCCCCCTGCTACAACTCTTGACACGTTCACAAGCAGAGATAAAGTTCAAATTCACTGACGGGATGACCTGAGCTGCTCAGAGCAGGACAGGGCAGATGTTGTCTTCAGAGGAGGGAGGGACAGTAGATACACAGAGTTGATGGGAAACCCAAACTTCCATGTGGCGCTTGTCTGCCTGTCTAATGCCCCATCTGTCAGGTCATCCGTTCCGTTCAGCACTTGTGTGCAACCTACCCCAGGTGCCTCCGCGAGCGGCAGACACGGCAAAGCTTTCGTCTGGTGGGAAGAGGTGCCTGGGACATCCAGAAGATTGCCTCGGCGGTGACACCACCACCGCCCAGGAGAGCGGGGTGCAGAGGGGCTGGGGGCTGGGCAGGAGAGGAACTGGAGGTCGGCGCACGTGAGCACAATCTCTTGACAACGTTTGTTGTTAATGGAGCAGAGGATGAAGACAAAATTTTTTTCTTAAGGCAAAAGCTTATTTTTCTTTTGTGGAAGAAGTTAAGCTGATAAGATCATCTATCGGACGGGGGAAATCGATGCTGTGCAAGAGACAAACTTTGGGGGAACAGCTCTAGCATTGGCAAAGGGGATTTTCCCTTGTCAGGAGAGTGTGGGGCGTCTGTGCTCAGGAGGGACCAGGGCTGTCCATCTTGGTGACAGGCAGTGTGGAACAGGGGGGTTAGGGTCCAGGAGGTTCTGTCACTTCTGGATTTCACTAAGAAGAAAGGCCATTTGATGAGAATTAAGGGTATGGGGGGCATTTGGGGAATTTTAAGAGAACGAAGGAAAAAGTCATCACCTGGAGACACACAGTCGGATTTGGGGGAGCACGGTGTCGAGAGGCAGGAGAAGCAGCCGCTGGGGAGAGCACAGAATGTCTGCATGCGAGAGAGGGTGGCATGTGCAGGACCCCAGGCCCCTGTCCAGGCACACGCGGAGCGCAGCGTTCACACGCAGCTGGTTCTCTGCAGCTCCCCGTGCCGCTCCCGCAGCTCCAGCAGCAGACAGGGCCCACAGCACTGCCGACGTTTACATATTTGTTCCTGAAACACAGGAAGGACAGGGATGTGAGTGTCCCTACGAGGCCCACAGGCTCGCCTTGCTCAGTAGCACTGAGAACAGACCGCGCCAGCGCTGGGAGATGGCCCCGGCCGGCGTCCTCCACCCCGATTCTTCTCGCCCCAGCCTCTCAGTTGGGGCAGTCACTTGGGATGCTCGTTAGGAAGAGCTATCAAAAAGCCAAAATTGTCCTGGATTGGTTCCTGCCATTTTTTTGTGTGTATGTGGCTGTCAGAAAATAACCCATATTTACTTTGAAATAATGCTTCCTGCCTTTTTGTTCTATATAAACCTAGTTTACGTTTACTGTTGAGAATTAAGGAAATGCAGAAAAGTGTACAGAGGAAATTTAAATAACTCATATTTCTGCCACCCAGAAAGAAGGACTGTTAACATTTTGACATATTTCCTTCAGGCTTTTCATGTATATATTTATATAATTGAGATTGTTCTGTATATACAATTTTAGGCTCTGTTTTTTTTTTTTACTCAGTATTATACATTGTAAGCAATAAAGTTCAACCTGTGGTTACCCCATAATAAAGTAATGTTTTCCTCTTGTTGAACATGTGGATAATTTCTTATTTTTAAAAACCATAAGTAATACTGTGGCAAAGTACTGAAATGATCAATATGTTCTCAAGTCCTAGGAGAGGTGCTGTGGGGGTCAAAGATCACGAATGTCAGGTTCTTGCACAAAAGCTTGGGTTCCTGATGGCGCCTCACGTAAGCTGCTGCTAGAATTAATAACACTTTCAGCTACGTTGCATGATTCTCTAGCTTGTCTGGGCAAAGAGTTACAAGAGAAAATACTACTTCCTTCTGTCGTATGTTTCTTTATTTTCATTTTGAATTCAGGGGTCGCTGAGGGAGCAGTGTGAGAGTCACAGTGTGACTTTCCAGATTCCATCACTGGAAGGCATGATGGCCAAGGAGCTGTCCTGGGCTGAATCGTGTTTCCCAAAAGGGCATGTTGCAGGTGTGCTATTTCTAACCACCAGAGCCTGCAGTGTGACCTTATTTGGAAACAGGGTCTTTGCTGATGTAATCAAGTTAGGAAGAGGTGACCAGGGTAGGCCCTGACACGATATGATGGCGTCTTCATAAGAAGAGGAGATTGGGACACAGACTTGTGGGAGGGGACAGGGGGCGTCTACAAGGCGAGGACTGATGCCACCACCAGGGGCTGGAAGAGAGAGGGAAAGATCCCCTCTTTTTCCCCTCGAGAAAGCATGACCCTGCTGACACCTTGATTTTAGATTTGTGGCTTTCAGACCAGGGAGAGAGTGAAGTTCTGCTGTTGTAAGCCCCTCAGTTTATGGTCATTTTTGGTGGCAGCTCTGGGTTCTAATGTGGCATCCAAATGATGCTGCCGCCAGGCCTCCATCGTTCTCCTGGTCCCAGTCCCCACCCAGGAGGATCCGTCCCCTCCTGAGCACAGGGGAGGAGTTTCTACCCTGTCCTGACTCACACTGATGGTGACGTTGGCTGGGCACTGCGTTTTCTCTTCTGCATAACCTGCAGCTTCCAACCTGGTGTCCTGCACATTGAAAGGTGATTTTAAAGTGACAGGTATGGTGTGTGAGGACAGCTGTTCTCTGAGAATGAAACATCCAAATACCCACACAGATGCGTTGCGCAGAGAAGGAAAACAGCATAAATCTACACGTGCTGAGCGCGGATACCCACACAGCGGGTGCAAGGAGCAGCAAGGAGGTCCCGCGCTGGTCTGCTGTGAGAGGAGCAAGCGAGAGCGATGGGGAAGCCCTCGCGTAGCTACTCTGGGAACAGTGCACTTGCTAAAATCCCAACTTTTTATTTTTATTTTTTTTTCTGGGCAGCTGGCCATACGGCAATTGAGCCCGGGACCTCGGTGTTATCAGCACCACACTTGAAACAACTGAGCTAACCGGCCAGCCCATGATGTTTTTATTCTGATAAAATCCAGTTCTGAAAATTGACAAAGAATGTGAAGATGCGTGGCCGTATGAAGAAGAACCGAGTATCGACTCGTGAAACCAACGTTCGTCCACGTGTGTACGAGATTCCCCTTGTACTTCGTCTGTACACTTCTGCTTAGATGACTCGTGCTATGGACATTACGAATGTGCGGGTGACTGACACAGACGTTCATCTCACCGTCTTGCTGTGGACGGTGGAGGTCTCCGTGGGGTCAGCACTGATCAGGCAGAAACATCTCGGCCCTGCCTGCCCTCGGTTTAGAGTACTGGGGGCTTGCTCTGTCTTCCATCCCAACTAAAGGTCATGGTGGAACAGCTCGGGTTAACTTTATTTTTTTACTGAAAAGGGAGATGGAATTTATATCATCTACCGTGATCACTGAGCTGATCATACTTATAGATCAAGTAAATCTGTTTGTTTTGAAGGTCATTTGGACAGAAGGCTACACGTTCCAGAATTCCTTACCCCCTTGCCTGCCACGGGGTTTGGTGGTTTCCTGTGAGATCATTGAAAGGCCATGGAATCACGTGCTTTGTAACTTCTGTGATCCTAGCACAGGATTTAACTTGGAAGTGCTGCCATATTAGCTGTCTCCGTGCAGACTGCCTTACCTCTTCACCCATTCCTTTGTCTCCTGTGTAAGAATAGAGTCTTCAGAATGGTGCATATGAAGGTTAACTTTATGAGGAAAAAGGGAAAGAAAGCACAAAAACATGTGCCCCTTGAGACCAGGCGGTGGGACATGCCCAGGCAGCAGATGTGAGGTGCGTGGACTGCGTTCTGGTCCTTCCCTGCCCCCGCTTCACCCCTGCTCCCTGCATCCTGCCGACGCCCCCTGCACATCAGTGTCCAGCACCCCCATCCCGCCCGACACCTGGGAGCTTCCGGGTGAGGCGTGTCCCTCGTGTTCCCCCGGCCCACGTTCAGACTCCCCCTCCGCATCTCCCTCTCTTCTCCTGGTGCTGATTTCAACTATACCTTAAGAGCAAAATGGGACCCCCCCCCCCCCCCCCCCCCCCCCCCCC
>NW_007755488.1:3445-7491 GCF_000696425.1 Galeopterus variegatus | reverse complement strand
AGTTTATTTGTGTATTTATTTATTTATTTTTAGCTCCCACAAATAAGTGAGAATATGTGATGTTTCTCTTTCTCAGCACTCAGGAAATGCAAATCAAAGCCATACTGAGATGCCTTCTTTGAATGTATTGTTCAGTTGATTTCCTGCACAGCCCTTATCACTAGTCATCAGCTCACGGTATCTCTGTCTGTTTTTTGACTTAACTTTTAAACATTGTTCCTACCAGAGTCAATCAAATCTCTTTTCATGTCTATCTGCATTCACACCTAAAGTCCTCTCATTCATACCAGGCTTTCAAATACCATGTTTAAACTGAGGACTCACAAATGTGTATCTTAAAAACAGAACATCACACTGAACTTATATCCAACTCTTACTTAATTTTATGTTCAGGTTACATTTATATTTTACTTTAACTTGTATCCCATTCCTACTTAACTTTTTTGACTTGACTTAAATATCTAATGCTATTTAAAACTTACCACATGCAAGATTAAACCGGTTTCTTAGGCTAAAATAATACATATAAACATTCTTTTCTCATATCGGTTTCATATTTCTTGATTCTATCTTTAAAATCAAGATTCTGACCACTTACTACACTTATTACTGCCTACACTGCTGATACATGTCATAATACTTCGTTTGGGATTTTTGAAATGTATTTAAAATTTTTATCTTGATTCTATTTTCCCCTTCTCTAGACTACTCTCACAACAGTATATCTTATACACACATATATATCTCCTCACTGTAGATTCAAAATTTCTCTTTGACATAAATATGTTAATTATGATAAGGCAGCATACAATTTGAGTTTTTCTTATTAAAATGAACAGTTTGTGAAAGGTCAACTTTTTAATTAAGTATACAAAAAGATTTTCAAAAAATTTGTCAGATAGATCAAAACACTCGCATTTAAACCTAAGTGAAAAATAGTTCTCTTTATTCTGCAACATCATAAAACTCTGCAGATAGCAAATAGGTAGTATCTTATTTTGAGTACAGAAATCATTTTTAATACATTCTTCTGTAACCAAAGAAAGTTCGATGCCACAGTATCTGTGACATCTAGTAAGCATTGAAAACAGGTCAGTGATTAAGCTGAACTATGGAGTTACTGTCTTTTTATTCTATCTACTTGGTTTTGATATTTAATTCTTGAAATATTTAAAAAATTCTGCTGAGAGTTATATCTTACCTTCTTATGAGCTATTAGCTTCAATTAGTAATTGGATTTTTTGAAAGACTATTATCGCTTTTAACATTTTTTTAGATAACTGGACAGCCTTTTAAAATATGTCCCACTGTGTTCTCTACCAACTAGAGGGAACCATTCTCTCATCTTCAATTCACTCTGAGTTGGGGGAGAGGGAGTGATCATTTTTAAAATGGCAAAATACAAATAAAAAAAGTAAAATAATTTATAGCTGGAAAATAAATTTTTGAAACTAAATTCAAATATTCAATGAAATAGATAGTAGATCACTACAACATGAATAATGTATTTATTTGGTCACAATCTTGGATTATTTTAAATATTAGTTAAAAATCTTAGGAAATGATGCAACAGTTTTTAATATGATGCAACAGAAACATAAAAGTCACAATAATCTACTCTAATAGTCATTTGTCTTTGCTTGTACAGCATCAATGCTATTTTTGTCAACTGATTTTCCCAAGGGAATTCAAGATTTTTCTGTTCTGTAACTTCAAGTTCTATTTTTGTGGGTCTCCATAACAAATGTAATGGTAGAGTACCCTAGCAGGCTCAGGAATATCATCTTTTCAATTCTCCTACCACAGGGATTGTTTCATGTACAGACACATGGCTGAGAATTCTGGTTTTTAGCCTGGAAATACAAAGCCAAGTAGCTTCTGGAAAGAATTCTGGTCGTGAGAGAAAAGAATAACTAGTGGATTCCATGCAGCACCTGTAGCTCTGAAATAAGGAGAGTTAAAAATGTAATTTGCTATCACCAATGACTGCAACTTTCCCATTACCTCACTTTCAAATGTGTTTCTCTACATTTTCTTATCATTCCAGTTTCACCTTTCCAGTTCTCAAACTTCAAACTGCTTTGACGCTACCCAGATCTATAAACCTTTGGTACTACTACGTTTTTAAATCCACTTATTCCTCATCCCCAGATGCTTTTTGATTTGTGGGTTAAATTCCATTAACCAAAATTACAACCATTCCTTTGTATAAACCCTCAACTCTCCTGTCCCTCACAATGTATCAATGCTTCCCTGCCATGCAGAGCAATGGCTGACATATAGCAGGCATTTAGAAAGGATTTGTTGAAGGAATGGACTCTTTTTGTATTAAATACCTCCAACATGGGCAATGCCTGTGTGTTTCTAGCTCTTTTTTCTTTCTTTCTTTTTTTTTTTTTTTTCAGGATGAGAAAAATAGAAAATGAAATGGAAAAAGAATGTATCTAAATTCACTCAACATATTCCCAGCGAAAGAACTGGCCCAGAACTCAAGTCACTTATTTATCAACTCAACTCACTCTTAGTTTGTTAATCTTCTTTTTACCCATTTCCTAGTTCTGTGAACAATCTAATTCATTTTCTCACAGACTACTTTGACCCTATTTAATGACTTGCTTTTCACTACAACAGTTGCAGAAAGACGTGTATAAAGAATATATTTAAACATTTAATATACAAGTAGAACTACAAAAATTTTTAAGACACAGTTATCTACTATAAGAATAAGACATGCGCAATGATAAATTTTAATAACAATTTTATTTAAAAATGGACATTCTTAAAATAATGTAATTTTTCTGTACCGAGATCTGATTGAGAAAACTAAGGTTGACAATCTTAAATATCTTCATTTTTTTCCTAGAATAAAGATATGGGACACATAAGGCTCTGCCTCTTAGAAGTTTGAAGATAAAACTAGGATTTTACAATATGCATTTATTTCAGTTAAAGATTAGTAAGAAAAAAATTGTATTGAAGTGTTATTTCTGCAAAAGTATTATTCAACATTTTATCTTTGAAAATTTTTTTTGATATAATATAGTGGCACATTTTTAAATTTTTATTTACTAATTAGTTATGATGTTGTATGCATCATAGAATTTATTTAAATTTTATTCTTTGTTAACTACTTATTTATATCCTTTCTCCATTTTTTTCTTGTGTTTGTCCTGCCTTATTACTTAGTGATTTGCAGGAGCTCTTTTATTTATATTAGATTTTAGCATTTTATAGGTTTTAAGTTTGTACAAATCATTGTTAACAAAATGCCATGAGATCAACGGAGGAAGAAAAGGAGAAACTTTACTTCTGGGGAAAAAGTCAATCTGCAGATTGAGGAAACACAAACTTCTAGGAAAACGAAGAGTCTGCATTTCAAAGACGGGAGGGAGAAACTGATATGTATGCCTAGCTGGGTTAGCTTTACATGCATATTCAGCAGGATTGGGGAATTCTATGACTAATTATGGGGTAAGTCATGCACATATACAGTGGGTAAACATACATGTAACATATGTTCCATGTTCATTTTGGGGTGATATTTAGTATTAGAATGAGGTGGAATTTGTCTTCTGATGTCAAAGGATAAGATGTCATAAGGCACAGATAAAATTTGTGTGCAGTCTCTATAAATGGGCCTAGCCTGGTTCAGAAGTTGCAGTGCTTATCAGAAAAGGAATCTTTGTGGAATCTCCAGTGGGAGCTGCAGTGGGGTCCTGAGAATGAGGTGGTCGTGGCAGGCACCAGGTATTCTGTTAGAGGCCAGTGTGGAAATTTTCCAGCTGTTGCTGATTTGACATTATCATCCAGTAGCTGGTTTCTGCTTAATTACAGGGAAGAAAAGCCTCGTGAAACTAGATAGATAGATAGATAGATAGATAGATAGATAGATAGATAGATAGATAGATAGTAGATAGATAGATAGATAGATGGCATGGGAATACATGTCTAGCCCCTCATCCTGCTGTGGTCATTTGGTTCTCTTTGGTAGTTTTAGAGTGTCTCTTTTTAGCCACAGAGACCTCATCTTTGTCCATCTCTTGGGG
>NW_007755488.1:2321-2676 GCF_000696425.1 Galeopterus variegatus | reverse complement strand
TTGGTAGTTTTAGAGTGTCTCTTTTTAGCCACAGAGACCTCATCTTTGTCCATCTCTTGGGGTAGGTTTTAACAACTTTTACTAAATTTTGTATATGATATGTATATAAACAAATATGTCAGTTCTTCTTACTGTGTTTTATGCTTTAGGTATACTTTTTTAAAAGTCCTTTCCTACACTGACCATATGTGGTTGATATTCTGCTCAGGTTTAAGCTAGGTGAACCAGATTTCTACTTTTATAGATGCTGTAGTTATCTCATTTTATTCTGTTCTATGGAGTGAGACAACTTGTCCCTTACTCCCTGGTTTGCTTTTCACATATTTATTCTACAATAAATACAGATAGATAGATA
>NW_007755488.1:0-1055 GCF_000696425.1 Galeopterus variegatus | reverse complement strand
GTGTGTGTGTGTGTGTGTGTGTGTGTGTGCGTGCGCGCGTGTGTGTTTAATTGAAACTATCATACACGTTTGTTGGGTACCTAGATGAATATCAATATCTGTGTATAATATGTGATGATCAAATCAGGATAATTAACATGTTCTTCATTACAAAATATAATAATTTCTTTGTGTTGAAGACATTCCACCTCCCTTCTAGCCATTTGATAACATGTAGTAAGTTAATATTAATTATAGCTGCCTAGCTCTACTGTACATTAATAGAACTTATTTTTTTAACTAGGTGTTCTGTGTCCATTAACCAATTTCTTGCTATCCACCTCCGTCTTCCCCTCCCCTTTTCTGCCTCTAGTAACCATAGTTCTGTTCTCTCCTTCTGAAAGATTAACATATCATTGTAATCTTTCTTTATTTCTTTCATTCATTTATTTTTTAGCTCCCAGTTATGAGTGAGGACATGTGGTATTTCTCTTTCAGTGCCTGACTTATTTCCCTTAATACAATTTTCTCCAAGCTCATCTATGCTGTTGCATGTTTATCCAGTTGTCCATTGATGTACATTTAGGTTGGTTCCATATTTTGGGTATAATAAATACAGCTTCAATAAACATGGATATGCAGATATCCCTTTGACATGATGATTTCCATTCCTTTGGGTATATACTCAGGGGTAAAATTGCTGGATCATATGACAGTTTTATGTGTAATTGTTTGAGAAACCTCCATACAGTTTTCCAAAATGGCTGAATTAATTTACAGTCCCATCAGCAGTGTGTAAGTATTCCCCTTTCTCCTCATCCTCTAAAGCATTTGTTATTCTTTGTCTTTTTGATAGCCAGTCTAACTGGTGTGAGATGATACCTTAATGTCGTTTTGATTGCATTTCCCTGATGATTAGTGATGTTGAGCATTTTTCATGTAACTGTTGGCCATTTGTATGTCTTTTTTTGAGAAATGCCTATTCAGCTCCGTTGATGATTTTTTAATTAGATTATTTGGATTTTTACTATTGTTTGAATTCCTTGTACATTCTGGATATTAGTCCCTTGTCAAAT
>NW_007755487.1:5566-7491 GCF_000696425.1 Galeopterus variegatus | reverse complement strand
GATAATGTAAGGATACTGTAGGCACTCGAATGTAAGGATACCGTGGGCACTCAAGTGGAGGCGGAAGGGGAAAAAGAATTCCCTAGCAATATGGCGCCCTTCCGGGTTCTTCTCCGCAGTAAACAAGCCCATCGGCGCCAACACCCAAGCCCACCCACGCCAAACCTCAGCCAGTCACAGGTCAAGGCTCACCTCCTGCCCAGCCCCGTCCAATCAGCTACCGCCCCGTCCACCCCCTATCCAAACCCCAAACGCAGCTCCCTATAAATGTACGCGCAGTCCTTGAATAAAGCGAAACTTCTCTGGCAAACTGTCAGCTCGGTCGGTGCGCCCTTTCAGCAGGTACAGGAGTGTTTTTCTTTTTCTCTTTTTGATATTATAATAGAT
The DNA here is from genome assembly GCF_000696425.1 of Galeopterus variegatus. NCBI lineage: Eukaryota > Metazoa > Chordata > Mammalia > Dermoptera > Cynocephalidae > Galeopterus > Galeopterus variegatus. Next base: position 7,104 of record NW_007755487.1, on the reverse strand, counting down.
GAAAGGTTATCAGGACCAGATATGTTCATCTGCAGGTAAATGTGTTTACTTCATTTCATCTAGAAGTCTCCAGGGAGACAGTTTCCAGGGAGACATAATAATGGAGTGTCTCTGCAATCTGACTGATAGAATTTCAAAATTTCATGTCTATCACCTAATAGTTTGGTATTTGTTTTGGTTTTGTCTTTTAAACTTGGTCCTTTCACTTCTCTAAGTTTTCCTAGCCATATAACAAAGGAAGAAATAATACAAACTGACTCATGAGGGTGCTATGAGGACTGGATTAGAAAATACATTTGCAATACTAAGAACATGCTGACACACATAAATCACAGGAAAAAAAGTTAACTTTTATTATCCGTTCTTTTATGGTTAAGAAAACGAAAACTTAGAATGTTTAAATAACATTTTGTGTCATGTAACCAACAAAGTGCAAAGCCAGAATTTACTTCAAGTTCTCTATGATTGTAGAATGCAAAATGTAACTCATTTAGTCTGTTAATTGTAGGTTTGAGAATTATGAACCATTTAAGATTCATCCAGTTTAGCTATTGTTTTATAATCTGGTTTAAATTAATAATTTTGGGCAATATTGAAAATGGAAATAAAGAAATTTAGAAAGTATTACTGGACCCAATATGGAATAAGAATAATGCAGCATTCACTAAGCAGTTAACGTAAACACAAGTGCACACGCACACTCACGATAAGTTACAGGAATTATTCACTATGATGCTGGCATGAACTTAAATGACTCAGAACTAGGGCAATAGCCCACTTCAAATCAATCAAAACAAACAACTTTGGCTATCTATATCTATGTTAACTTTCAATCTTTTCATTTAAATTTCTCCATATAGGATCCTTTTTTCTAAATTAAATTAAGTTCTTTAGAGTTTTTAAGAGTCTATAAAAGTATGTATAATATGCCTGAAAATTAATAATATGCCTGAGGCCACACAGTGAGAAATTGAAAAGTATCTTACTTAAACCTGGGAATTTTGACTCCAAGCCCAGTACTTTTTAACTAAACTGTCTTCTCTAATGCAATTACCCTTCAAAAGCCAAATTACTGACTTTGGGGAAATCAAGGATTTAACTGAATTAGATATTGAATACAATGCACTATTTTGGCACATTTGACCTTCCCAATAAATATGTAAATAGCTGTCTTTCAATTAGCAGAACTCTGAAAATGGTTGAGATAACTTCCCAATTGTTACTTGACCATATCTTATCTGGGCACCCCAGATCTTGCTAGCATGTTTGAGAATTAGCTACAATTTCTGTGTGCTCAAGCCCAGGTTTTTGTGTATGTGTGTTGTCATACTGACAAGCAATACAAGAGTGGTAATTTGAATGAATTTAAAATCACTTTCAATTTAAATTTAATAAATTAACTTCCTTTTCTAATTTAAAATATCAAAAAAACACACACATTTACCAATACCTATAATCCTTTATAGGGCAATACCATTGAAGCTTAGATTCTCTTTCTTTTTCCACTTCAGTATTCTTTATATCATATCTTTTATTAT
>NW_007755487.1:0-794 GCF_000696425.1 Galeopterus variegatus | reverse complement strand
CTTCGCTTGGCACAGCTCCTCACTGAGCCGTGCCACTTGTGTGCCTCAGCGCAGGGCCCCCCGGGGCCTGTTGACCGGCCACCAATCCCACTCCACCCGTGGATCTCTGGCGGGGCTGCTGGCATGGGGAGCCCCCGGCCAGCGTTGGGAGGGCAGGGAAGAGGATCCCGGCCAGACTGTCACTCCACCACACCTGGGGATTTGGCCCCAGGTAAACTCCCTGCTTCCGGGAGGCAGATACCATCTCTGTGGCCTTCGGTTCGGAAAAACCCCAGACTGATTTCTGGTTCGGAGAGGGGTGACCGGGGTGCCCCCAAGCCCGCTTGATCCTGCCGGAGAGCTGACGGCCTGAGGGTGCCAAGCCGGCTCACGCTGGGGGGATTCAAAGAGGAACTGTATGCTGTGGAATCCTCCCCCCCGGGAACTTGCGCCCTGGTGTGGGAGATAACTCAACCACACAGGGGGCCAAAATACCGGGGGGAAGGTGGGAGGCCCAGAGAGGACCTTGACCAGGGCCACAGAAACGCCCACAGTGTCCGTGGCGGAGGCCTGGGACCCCTTCGGGGCTGGGCGGGGCTGAGAGACGAGGATTGCAGAGGACACGCCCCAGCCCTGTGCTGAGTGCACAGAGAGGGGAGGGGTCCGGCAAAGGAGGAGGAGTCTTGGAAAAAAAGACGCACCCTCTGGAAGGCCCCATCGTGTGCACACAGAGAGGAGATATGCCTGGCTAGCAAGGCAGAGACTTACAGATCTCACACACCCTGTCGGGCCGGCAGGACAGGATCCAGTTGCCA
>NW_007755486.1:7077-7491 GCF_000696425.1 Galeopterus variegatus | reverse complement strand
CGCTCAGCCAGTGAGCGGGAACCGGTCTGTATGTGGGATCCGAAACCTCGGGCGGGAGCGCTGCCACGCTTCCCAAGCGGCGCACTATCCAGTGTGCCACCGGGCCGGCCAGAAGTTTTAAATTTTATGTAGTAATCATTTTTAATCTTTTCCTTTAACACTACAGGCCTTCAGTTTTACTTTCTTATAGTATTTCAGTGGTTTTATTCTTAAACTTAATTAATCTGGTATCTATTTTGAAGTATGATTTAAGATGCAGATCTCAATTTAACTTTTACTAATATACTTGTGTTTACAAAGACAACACTTGTAAAGGTGCTATACAGTGTCTATAGAAGGACTATTATTTTTTGAAGATGCCAGCATGCTTTGTAAATTATTTTGCTTTTTGTTCTATTTTGGATTAATATTATC
>NW_007755486.1:2356-2756 GCF_000696425.1 Galeopterus variegatus | reverse complement strand
CTCATCAGAGAAGTAGAAACAAACAAAAACCCCAAATAGGAATTTTAAAAATAATAAAAAATAATATTTGGAACAGAGCCTGAGGGTCATGTTAGGTAACTATAAGTGACTCAATTTATGCATTGCCTAACTGAAGTCTCAAAGGCGAGAAGAGAGACAATGGGCAGGAAAAAAAATCTGAAAAATTATGATTAAAAATTTCCTAAAGTTGGTAAAAAACAGAAATTTAAGTTAAAAGATACTCAGTGAATACAGACCACTACAAATGAAGAAGCCAACAACAAGGCATATCACTGTCAACCTGTTGAAAGTCACGGATGAAGAAAAAACCTTGAAAGGGCAAGAGAAAAATTAACACATCACATACCTGAGAGCAACTGAAATGATCCCAGATGGAGAC
>NW_007755486.1:0-1857 GCF_000696425.1 Galeopterus variegatus | reverse complement strand
CTGGAGTATATATTTTAATTTCAAGCAGATGGATTTCAGGATAAAATGTTTTGCCAGTAATGAAAAAGCACTTTACATAATGATAACAGGTTAATTTATTAAAAAGCCATAACAATTACAATTATGTATGCACTTAATCACAAAGCTTCAAATGCATGAGGCAAAAACTGTCAATATTAATAGAAGAATGGGCAATTCTACAACCATAGCAGAAGATTTATCATCCCTCTCAGCAATTGATAGAACACCTACACAATGAGCCAGCAAAGACACAGAATGTCTGGACAAAGCTATCAACCACCTTGACTTAATTAATAATTATATGTACTAGGATAGATGGTATACTAAGACAGAAAATAAATCCAAATAAAACTAAGAGGCCGAGATCATGCAAAGTACATTATCTGAGCATAGCATCCCGCTCCTGAGACCTAGCCGTTCCATTCCTAAAAATAATAAAATTAAAATAGACAGCAATAATAATTACTAGGAAAGCCAAAATATTTGGAAAGTAAACAGCATACTTCTAAATAATGCATGGATCAAAGAAGAATCACAATGAAAATCTGAAACTATGTTGAACTGAGTAAAAATGAAAATGTGACACCACGATTTGTGCGAGGCAGCTAAAGGCATTACTTAGAGACATATTTATAACATTAAATACTTACATTAGAAGATAACAAATATCGAAAATCAATTATACTCATATGATTTCTCATGTTAGGACATTAGAAAAATAAATTAAACCCAAACTAAATAGGAGGATGAAAAGATTAAAAGAATGTCTTAGTTCATGTTGTGTTGCTATAGCAGAGTACCTGAGAATGGGTAATTTACAAAGAAAAGAGGGTTATTTAGCTCTTGGTTCTGCTGGCAGGGAAGCTCAAGACTGGGTGATTCCATCTGGGGCATCTGGAGAGGGCCTCCTGCTGAGCTGAAATGTGGCAGAGAAACAGAAGGGAAAATGGGCACATGTGAAAACTGCAAACAGGAGTGGCAACCTTGCTTTATAACAACCTGCCCTCCTGGGAACTAACCGTTCCCACAAGAAGTAACGAAGTCTCTTGAGAAAGACACTAACCCATCTCAATGACCTAATCACCTCTTAAAGGCATCACCCCCTAATGCTGCCACACTGGGGGCCAAGCCTGAACAAGGGTTTTGATGGGGATGAACCATATTCAAACCACAGCAAAGAGGAAAAGTCAATTAAGTAGAAAATTTAAAAAATAGCTAATGTAATCTTTAGAAAGAAGAACAAAGCTGGAGGCATCACACTTCCTGATTTCAAAATATATTACAAAGCTGCAGTAATTAAGACAGTATGGTACTGGCATAAAAACAGACACAAAGACCAGTGGAACAGAATAAAGAGCCCAGATATAAACCTACACATCAACAGTCAGCTGTTCTTGTACCAAGAACACACAATGGAGAAAGGACAGTCTCTACAACAAATTGTGCTGGGAAAATGAGATATTCACGTGCAAAAGAATGGAATAGGACACTCTTCTTACACCATAGACAAAAGTCAACTCAAAGTGGATTAGAGATTTAAGTGTATGACCCGAAACTGTAAAACTAGAAGAAAACATAAGGGAAAAGCTTCATGATAGTGGTTTAGGCAATGACTTTCTGATTATGACAACAAAAAGCACAAGCAACAAAAGCAAAAATAGACAAATGAAGCTAGATTAAACTAAAAAGCTTCTGCACAGCAAAGGATCAATCAACGAAACAAAAAGGCAGCCTAAAAATTGGGAGAAAATATTGTGAACCATATATTTATAAGGGATTAATATCCAGTATATATAAGTAACTCATATAACTCAATAAAAACAAACAATTCAACAA
>NW_007755485.1:0-7492 GCF_000696425.1 Galeopterus variegatus | reverse complement strand
CGATCCCGTTACCGGTCAGTAAAAAAGACAAAAAGGAAAAATAAATAAATAAATAAATAAGAGGTTCATTTTTTAATATGGCATATAGTATGTGAACAGTAGTTATGGACATTTAAAAATTAGGTATATATAAGAATACAATATAGAGAATAGACACTAAAAATAGTTATGTAACAAAATTTTTTTTTGCTTACCATTTTATTATATTTTCTGTGTTTTTTTTTTAAATTAAAAATAAGGATTAAAAAACCCATGGACAATCTTAAGTAACACATAAAGAGTTTTATAATAATATAGTTCAGTATCTTACAGGAGTAGGAAGCAAGAGAAGTTTATTCTTTTAACTATGTGGTACACTTTTTGCTCTTCTGTAACTTGGAGATATGCTGGTAAATAAAGACTATTTCATGATGCATATTTGGTACAAATATACTAAATCCATCATTATTAGCTCATTTATGGAACAGGGATTTTGTTATACTCCAGTGTTTAGTTGGTAAGTCTACCACCATTTCTACTTCTATAGTTTTTCTATAATCATAACGTACAGCACATTTTTATTTTCCAAAGTTTATGTTCTTAGTGCATATTGGGATGGAAGCCCTTAATTTTCAATCTATGTTCAGGCTGCCTGTGCTAAAGGGAATGACAGTACCCTTAAATCACAGGAATGAATTGTCCCTGGGGAAAGTAAGCTCCCCCTCTTCTTCTACCCTCTCTCCGCACCCTCCCCCATGGATGGGAAGGAACTCTGTCATTTATTTGACCAGTGGAAGAGAACTATTAATCATCTGTTATGTATCAGATTATATTCATAATCAACATTCCATACTACAATTTCATATAACCATATAACATTTTATTTAATCCATAAAGTAATTCTTCACAATAGATTATTATTTTCTCTATTTTACAGATGAAGGAATTGAAGATCAGAGAGGCTAAATAATTTGCTGAAGGTTACACAGCTGAACATAAATAGGTCTTTCTGTCTGCAAGGTCAGTCCATACTCTCTCTTCTACATACACATCATGTTGCAGGCAAGTAGCTCTTTTCCATTAGGGACAAGAAATATATTCATTCACCCCTAGAACAATAACTCCATAAGTACATAAGTACATAAGTTACATAAGTAACTGTTTTCTGTTGAAGGAAATCCATAAGCTTTAGGAAAGACAGAAATTGGTGGAGAGCTGTTTCAGTGGAGGCATTCACTGTCTCCCCATTGGCACAGGTAAAGGTAACATGCTATCTTTCCTTTGAGTGGCAGCAAGTGACTCACTGAGTGTGTGGGAAGGAATTCTGGGGGGATGAGGGCATTTACTGCAGATGACAGCTCTGTGGTTACCTTGCATGGACTGCACCATTTCTTATGACAGTCAGGGTGTCTTCACTTGGTCTCTCTCATTTCATTACGGGGCCATCAGTCCAGCTGTTGCCTAGCTGTTGCCTTATACCAATAGGTAAACCCCATTCTCTCTCCTAGTCTATCATGACAACTGTGGTCCAGGTCCCAGAGCCAGAAAGCATGAACACATTGTTGTCCTTTTGACCCTTGAGCCAAAAGGGAAGTGAGTGGATACAAGGAAGACATGTAACCACTGATTCCAGCAACTAGCTGCCATCTTTAAGAAACAGGGACTGGCTGAGGAGGCCAGATGTGAATGCTGCATGGGTTTCCAAGGACAACAGGAATGCTGAGACATTACATGCCTTACACACTTAGTGCTCCAGAGATGTAGCCATTGACTACAACACAGATGTGGACCTGTTTGACTGAGAGAATATGGCTGGAAAATACCCACCATGAGACCAACACCACAGCTATGAGCCAAAGGTTGCTGTTAGCAGCCAAATTTGAGGAGGCTCATTGATATTCCCAGGACTACATCATTGATGGGTGGTGGGAGAGGGAGAATTAATCTCTCTTAAATATGGGTTCCTGTGGCTGAGATTTAATGAGGAACACAATTTCCTGGAAGGGAATGTCCAGAATGGGTCATTGACATATAAATAACTTTACAAAGTCCAGTTCTATATACTCCTTAAAACCATGAGACTTGTTCTCAACCACACAGCTACTACCTTCCTACAAATAGGCCTCCAAAAACCTGACATAGCTCACTGTCCTAAATTTCTTGCTGTAATATGGACCACTGCAATGTCTTTATGGCTTTGAACTTGGCCTGCCTTCCTTCATCATGACAGGAACTCCATTTACTGGAGGCACTGCCATCACTCTCTAGGTGGGACCCGGCCACTCGCTGTCCAAGGCTCCAAAAGTTGTCCTAGGAAGCCAGCCTGGGCAGCTACATTTCAGGTGTGACTGAATTGTGTAAATTTGCACAAGTTAATAATCTCACTGGGTCTCAGTTTCCTCATTTGTCAATAGAACTTGAGCTAGATAAGTCCTTTTCAGCCATGATTAACTATAATTCTTACATGTAAATAAAGTTTATGTTGAAACTTTTGGGCTTCCTCAAAGGGAGGGATTCTGGGAATACAAATTTTGACCTAATTTATACGTGCAAATATTTTTTCAGGTTTGCCTCTCAACCCAAAAGATCCTTGAGGTTTACAGTGAGTTAACACCAAGCCAGAGAGGTAAGCTGTAAATCACTTAGTTGGCCAAAATCAACTGTAGGTCAGTTATTTCAAGACTTGCTCAATTTTAGTGTTTGAAAAACATCAACACCTCCATTATGCTGTTAGTATTGATGGGGTGGGGGTGGGGTGAAGCACAGTGGACCTTCTTCTAAAGGGATCAGGCTTGGGCAGTAGAAAAGCGCTCAGTGAGTTGTCACACAGAGGGTGTTTTAATAAAGAAGGCAGAACAAGGCCTTTGAAAGGGAAGTGTTGATTGCAAAGCATGTATAGAGGAATTTAAAAAATAAAGCAGGCCCTATGTGGCTAAATGATTAGCGATGTTATTTGAGAACTAGAAACTTAAAGACTGGCATGAAGAACTTTATTCATGTTAATCTATTCATCAGTCAGCTGTATTTAGAAGTCATCTCAAATACATTTTGGATGGACTGTGAGAAATTTACACAGAAAAAGTGCTACTGTGACTTTGCCAATAAATTGTGTATTTCACCATGTGCTAATGATTTTTTTTTCCAAAAAAGAATACGTTGTGACCTCCATAAACTTTTATATGTCAAAATAATGAAACAGAACCTTATTTTCTGGTGCCAACTTTCTATAAAATCACTCTTTAAAAAATATTAATCTCACTGCAGCATGTAGAATTTTACACACAGCTTCAGAATAGGTCTGGCACTATACATTTTTATAAAGTGAAAAGACTTGGAATAGATTCAAGATTCAAATGCCAAGGTTTGTATCTGTACCTTTGACTTCTCATTGTTTTAAAAAAATGTATGTAGCATATGCTGACTACCATATCACATAACACAATCACATCTTAGATAACATCAGTTGGCTTATGTTGCTCCTTCTTGATATTTTCCACAGTGGACATTTTTATAGGTCTGTGATGTGGAAGACAGCAAGTAGGTATATGCTTTCTTTTGTTCAGCAAAAGTTGTTATGGCCCTAAAAAATAACAAAAGTTAGTAGCATTGCATTAAGAAAATGTAAATGTCAGCCTTTAGACTGGTTAATCTGTTTTCTGCATAGTGTCCTGGTTAAGAGCCAAGAGCTAAGAGCTAAGACTGTTTGCAGTAAACTCTCAGCTCTGCCTATTACTAGCTGTGTGATCTTAGGTGCATTATTTAACCTTCCTGTGCCTGGATTTTTTTCATGTCTGCAACAGGGGTAATGATAACACCTAACCATAAGTTCTTATGAAATAATATTTGTGAAGTGTTTTAACACTACCTGGAAGAAAGCAAATGCTGTAAGTTCTTTTTGTGGTTCTTATTACCCTTAGATGTGTGTAGGAGGCTGCAAAGAAAAAAGACCCCTACATTCTATGGGGGAAAAAAGAGAACAACTTGACAGAAAGGAAGAATAATATAGTTACAGATATTGAATGAATATGCAAGTCATTTAATTGTTTGCAAAAAATTTAAAAGCATCACGGTCAAGATTTTTCTGAACAATAATTTTAGGTCATTAATATTCTATTTCAAAGTAATAGGAGATAGGAGAATGACATCTGTGGGAATGGTGGAGTAAGGACTTCCAAAGAGCTGCTTCATCATAAAGCAAGGAAAATATTGACAAGAATTGTCAGAATCAAATTTTTAGTACTCTGGGAACTAACCAAAGACTTGAAACAACCCAAGGAGAGTGTATTAAAATAAAACAGCTGAATCTGGGTAAAAATGTCAGGCTTTGTGATATTTGAACTTGATCTGTGACTTCTTTCCCAACTCTTTGATAGCCTTTCAAACTAGCAGTCTTGTAACCATGGTAGGTTTGAAAAATAGCAGCCTAGCAGCAACTGGAGTGGATAACAGTGTTATTCCTGGAGGAATAACAGGTTTGGAGCTCCCCCAAAACATCAATATCAGAGCATTGTTACTATTTGACCTCTTTGGTTATTGTTTGTTTCTAGAGAATGACCTCTCTGGTCATTCTCTAGAAAAGCCAACTCAAAGAACTTCTCCTTACTCAGTGCAAACAACCTTTTCCCTAGAAGAATTTGTCAAAAACAATTAGAAATAACTGTTTAACACTGCAGCTACCTGAGGCAGTGATAAGAGTTGAAACAAATAAAAAGTTGACCAAAAAAATTTATAAAGAAAAGTTGGGGAATGAGATGTACGTAGGGAGCTTTGAACAGGTCTTACCATTCCTGGGAATCTAGAAGGCCATGTACATGTGTAGGATTGTGCATATGCTCAGAAAAAAATCTGAGAAAGTGCTAAGCTCTCACCTCTCTCTGACCTGAGATGCCACACAAAGAAGAAGTGAAATCCAAGGTGGAGTTGCAACCTGCCTGCCTGAGTGTTGAAGGTGTTCCCCCAAATACACACAGACCCCTTTACCAATGCCTGAAAGACTTACTGATTCCAGGTATTTAAGGAAATCTCTGTCCAATTATCAGTTGGCCACTAATGTAATTGAGTAGAGACTTCATTTGTCACACATGAAAAGGAATATGGATTTTACAGAATTAGTTAAGGAAATTCTCTGGACAAACAAACAGCAAACAGCAGCAACAACAAATCCCAATGGAGAAGGGACTTGATTTCCAGAGTTGCCATATTACATTACTTAAAATGTCCAGTTTTCAACCAAAAACTAAAAATGCAATAAAACAAGAAAGAATAGCCAATACTGGAAAAGAAACAGTGAATGGAAACTTTCCCCAAGATTGTCTGTTAATCAGTTAGTTAGTCATTCAACAAGCAGAAGATCAGGCGGTAAGTGGTTGAATCACTCTCTCTGGCCTCCGTGTCCTTATCTGTAAAGGAGGGAGGCGCGTGATTGAGATCTCAGGTCCCTTCTGGTCCTGTGATTTTCTGTATTTCTCCAGCACCTACTCAGGGCTTCCCTGTGCTGGGGATGTGGGGGAACCTCCAACAGGAGAAGGCCCGGTCCTTACCCTCAAGGAGTTGTTCTGCTAATACTCAGCTGGGGCCACGAGGGAAGGAGCCCCGTTGTGGGTTTGCTGGGACAGGAGGTGGGAAGGCGTGGCAGGGGAAGGTCTGGGCTATGGGGAGGAGGTCCCTCGGTGTTGCTCCCGCGCCTCGCTCAGCCAGTGAGCGGGAACCGGTCTGTATGTGGGATCCGAACCCTCCGGCGGGAGCGCCGCTGCGCTTCCCAAGCGGCACACTTATCCAGTGCGCCACTGGGCTGGCCCCACAAAGATTTTTTTTAATTGAGTATTTTACATATGCTCAAGAACCAAAGGAAACCATGTTAAAAGAATAAAAATAACATATGAGAATGATGTCTCATCAAAAAGAAAACACCAATAAACAGAAAGAAATAAAAGCAAATCAAACAGAAATTGTGGAGTTGAAAAGAATAAGTCAAATGAAAAATCCAGTAGAGGAGCTCAAAAGCAGATGTGAGCTGGCAGAAAAATGAATCAATGAACTTAAAGCTAAGTCAACTGAGATTATCAAGTCTGAGTAACAGAAAGAAGGAAGAAAAAGAAAAATGAACAGAGCCTATGGTGTGTCATTGAGCACCATCTACAAGACACTGTCAAGCATTCTAAACACATAATGGAAATTCTAGAAAGAAAGGAGAGAGATAAGAGGGAGAAAAATATTTGAAAAAGTAATGGCTGAAAAAACCCCATATTTGGTGACAAATATTAATCTACACATCCAAGAAGTTCAATGAATTCCAAGTAGGATAAACGAAAAGAGATCCTCTCCTAAACACATGATAATCAAACTATTGAAACACAAAGACAAAGAGAGATTCCTGAAAACAGCAGAAGAGAAGTAACTCATCATGTATTTGGGATTCTCAATAAGATTAACAGGTGATTTATTTTTTAATTTTTTTAATTTTTTAATTTTTTTTTTTACCAGAAACAATTAAGGCCAGAATGCAGTGGGATGAGATATTCAAACCACTGGGGAAAAAAGAGAGTTTTATATCCAGCAAAAGTATCTTTCAAAAAAATGAGGAGGAAATTATGACATTCAAGACAAACAAAAACTAAAAAAAAATTATTGCCAGCAGACCTGACTGACAAGAAATACTAAAAGCAGTCTTTCAAGCTGATAGTAAAAGACAATGGAATGTAATTTGAATCCACCTGAAGAAATAAAGAGAACTAGTAAGGAAAACTGCATACATAAATATAAATAACAGCATAAATGTATTTTTGTTTGTAACTCTGATTTTATCTGCTTTAAGAGACAACTGCAAAAATTATTAATTATAAATCTATGTTGATGGATATATCGTGTATAAAGATGTAATTTGTATAAATATAATAGCACCATGGAAAGGAAAAGGCAGTGGAGTTATTCAGAAACAAAGTTTTAAAATATTATTAAAAGGGCCGAGCCCGTGGCGCACTCGGGAGTGCAGCGACGCTCCCACCGTGGGTTCGGATCCTATATAGGAATGGCCAGTGCACTCACTGGCTGAGCGCGGCGCGGGTGACACCACACCAAGGGTTGCGATCCCCTTACAGTCACGAAAAAGACCAAAAAAAAAAAAAATTACTAAAATTAAGTTGTTACTGATCTGAACTACATTGTTATACAATATTAATCACTAGGGTAACAACTAAAAATGAACTAAAATATAGCACAACAATGACAAGGGAATAAAAATGATAAATTAGACAATATCGATTTAAGATAAAGAAAGCAGTAATGGAGAAACAGAGGAACAAAAAGGACATGACATATGTAGAAAATGAATTGCAAGATGAAGATGTAAATTTTACCCTATCATTGATTACACTGAATGTAAATTAACACTTTTAAAAAAGGGCAGAGATTGACAGAATAACTAAAAACTATAACCTAACTCTGCATTGTCTACAAGAGAAATGCCTTAGATTCAAAGACACAAATAGGTTGAAAGTAAAAGATGAGAAAAAAA
>NW_007755484.1:6708-7493 GCF_000696425.1 Galeopterus variegatus | reverse complement strand
GAGAAGGGAAGGGGGGATGTTCCTTGGGCACTGGACCCTCTGGCTGGGTGCTCAGAAGCACCACTCCTGAGCTCAGTTAGCCACGGGGCTGGCACCCTCTCCAGCCCCTTGCCAACTTTTCCTTGTGGAGCTCAGCTGAGGTAGGCCGGGCCTACCTGACTTCGAATTGAACTGCACAGGCTGCAGAACTTATTAACACTCTGGAGGGAAAGTTTTTATAGTCCCATGGGTTTTTGGTGCCCTGCATGGAGGACAGAACTCCTGGTTCCTCTCTCCTCCTCCTCTTCCTGCTCCCAAAGGTCCTGGAGAAGAAATTTTGCAGGAGGCATGTATGGGGACCTTCATAAGGGGTCCTGGCTTTGGGGTCCCAATGCTTTGTGCCCTCATCTTCTGGTTACAGGGTTCAAGACCCCTCCTCCCTCATCAGATGGGCTCACCAGGTTCTGGCAGACTTTCTAAACCCCTGGCCAGGTTGGAACAGGACGCTCTCCATCACTGTCACCAGTCACAGACTCCCATTGAACCTATAACTCAGCCCTGAGAGACAGCACATCCCCTCTGTTGCTATTTTGTGATCTTTGCAGACTTCCCTCTCACTCCAGCTCCCTCCTGTCCTCTTCCTTGTCTCACAGATGTAAATTCAAACTCAGCCTCACTGCTAGCCAGCTATGTGATTTCAGATGGTTGCTTAACCTTTCTGACTTGTTTCCTCCTCTTAAAAATGGACCTATTGATCCCTCTTTCTAAGAGATGGCATGAGGCTTGCTGAGATAGTGCAGGTGACA
>NW_007755484.1:0-4611 GCF_000696425.1 Galeopterus variegatus | reverse complement strand
GTTGCGATCCGTTGCCGGACACGGAAAAAGACAAAAGACAAAAAAAAAAAAAAAATTATTTTTCAATGTTTAGGTGAGCATTGAAAAAGAAAGGAGGTATACACGTGAGCAGGGGTTTCCTCTGGTTAACAGGATTATATGTGATTTTCACTTTCTTCTTTTTGCTCTTCTGTTTTTCTCAGTGAATGTGTATTACATGAAATTCATGTTCTATTTTTAAAAGTAAAAAATTTAACACATGCATTGGGGAAAGCACTAAGTGCAGTGGTTCTGACGAAGCCCATCCCATAGGAATTCTGAAGGAGGCTCAAATCCAGCATTCAGAGGAGAGGAAAACCCGAGGGAGGAGGAGTTGTTCAAGGTGGATGTTGAAGTTGGTTTTTCATAAGTCTAAGGAGGAGGAAGTTGCTACAGGCAAAGTGAACAACACGGGCAAAGGTGGGCCGCAGGAACATGGGGGGTGAAGGGTGCTGGACTGAATAATGGCTCCCAAAGATATTCAGATCCTAACCCCTAGAACCTGTGAATGTTACCTTATGTGGTGAAAGGGACTTTGCAGACATGACTAAGATAAGGATCTTGAGATGGAGAGGTTTTCCTGGATTGTCCAGGTGGATTCTAAATGCAGCCACATGTGTGCTTACAAGAGGAAGGCAGAGGATATTCGACCACAGAGGAAGAGGCCGTGTGATGAGTGCAGCAGGATGCTCGCTCGGCTCTTGGCCTTGAAGGTGGAGGAAGGGACCACCAGCCAAGGAATGCAAGAAATGTGGCTCTAGAAGCTGGAAATGGCCAGGGAACAGATTCTCCCCGAGAACCCCCAGAGGGAGAGTGGCCCTGCCAACACCTTCACTTTGGCCCGGTGAAACTGATTCCAGACTTCCAACCTCCAGAACTGTAAGACAATAGATGTATGTTGTTTTAAGCCAACAACTTGTGGCTATTTATTACAGCACCCACAGGAAACCCATACAGGGGGTATTATAGATCAGAATCATGCTCAGCCTCCACCGTGGGTGGTACCATGGGTGGTGGACAGATAGCAGGGCTGGGATCTGCAAACCTGGCTTTGACTGGCCCTGGCTGTGTGACCTTGAGCTGAGCCTGGCTTTGCCCCCATGGTAGTCTTGGGATCAGCTGAGAAAGCTGTGACACAGTTTTGTAAACCAAAGAGCATCACACAAGCCTGAATAGTGTGTGAGTGTCCACCCAGCCTAACACAAACCTTCCCTCTGTATCAGGACAGAAAAGTTCACCCTGTGTGCCTTCCTCCAACCCTACCTCAACCTTCTAATCCCCGACACTTTAGATTCTAAACCACAGATGAAATGTATGCTCCAGCCAGAGTGACCATGTGTCCTAAGCCTCACAACAAGTACTGTGGGGACCTAGATGCTTTTTCAGTTCACCTGTAGGGCCGGGAGTGGCAGGGCAGGGACTGTGTGCCCGTGGATGTGCTCGTCCTAGACAGATGAGATGCAGGAGGGGGGACCTCAACCCCTTTGGAGGGGACAGAGGGAATATTTCTGGGATGCCTTCTCACCAGAATGTGTGCATGTGTGTGGAGGGGCTGTCCCATGGCCAAACCCAAGGTTTTCAGCCCCCAGTATCATACTCTGTGTACCCCAAACCGTTTCCTGATAGCTCCAGTGGCCGGGCTTATGGGTGCCAAAATGGCTTTTAATGATATTGCCCAGTTGGTATCCTGGTGTATAGATGTTGTGTTGGGGCCTGGGGATGGGGACAGGGAAGCCAGGTGGCTCCTCCTTCAGGTTGTCAGGAGATCCCTTGCACAGGCCTTTCCTCGTCCGTAAAGGGAAAGCGCTGAGCCTGCAGCTGCCAAAGCCCCTTCCAGCTGCAGAGTATTCACTGCATATTCAGCATACCGGGATGGGCGGAGAGGAGTAGTGGTCACGGGTGGCCCGGAGATCCCATACAACCTGAGGTGGTCATCCAGGATGACCTGAGGTGGCCTGGGGGTGCTTTTCACCATCACAGCTTTGGATTCATCTTTGGAAGTGCCTGGGTTGGAAAACACCTGAACTTCCCTAGAGTGGACCATGGTGGTGCTATTCGAGTGCGGTGGGGAAGAGGCCCGTGAGGCCTTCTGATCCCATGCTGGGGCCTGGCTGCCTGCGTGTGATCGCCAGAAGGATGAGTGGGGTACTGGGCTTCACTTGGCTCTGAACCATGCAGGAAAGAAAGAACTAGAAGTTATATTAGGTCTCTTGGTTGCAAGTGACAGAAACTGAACTTAGACTGATACAAAGAGGTGAACCTGGGGTGTCCATGGCCAGCACAGTGGACCCAGGGCCACCAGGCTCTGCCACTCTTTCCCCACTCCTGTTAGTTTGGTTTTTGGGTTGGTTAATTTCTAAGTCGGGCCCTTCCTCACAATGGCGAGATGGCTGCTGGCTCACAGACCTTTGTTCTGATAAGTCCAGCAAAGAGCTTCTCTTCCCCAAGGAGTCCAGCAAAGTTCTGTTCCCCATTGGAGGCCATGCCCATGCCTGCACCACCTCTGAGGCTGGGCCTTGTGCTCTGTCACTTGGGATACAGGCCACTCGTCTCCTCTGACTGTCTCCTACCTTATGGCTTCTCACTCTACTTTGCTGATTTCTCTTCATTGTCCTTTTCTAGGGCTCAGTCCTGGGACATCTTCTCTGTCCTCATCCACTCTCCTGCTGCCCTTGTCTAGTCTCTACGGTGATGTGTTTGAAGCGCCAGCCTCCCAAGGGTCTGAACTTCAGACTCTTCCATCCTCCTGCCTGTTTGCAGCTCCACCCATCTCAGGTCTAAAGCCAAACCCCTCGTCTTTCCCTCAAAACCTTCCTTCCAAGGTCTTTCCCAACTCATCAATGACGACCTTGTGCCTCCGATGGCTCAAAACAAACACCAAGTCACCCTTGACACACTTCTCCTTCTCTCATACCCTACATCTGATGCATCCTCAGGTCCCATTGGCTCCACCTCCAAGACATACCCAGGATCTGGGGACTTCTCACCACCTCCACTGCTGCCGCCATGTGGCAGCCACCAGCATCTCTCCCCTAGATTATCACAATAACAAGTCTCCCCTCTTCCACCCTTACCCCCAGGTCTGTTCTTCACATAGCAGGAGGAGGGATCTCTTACCATGAAAACCCCGTCACATCACCCCTCTGTTCAGAACCCTCCAATGCACTTTTACACGTAGAGGAAAAGCCAGAGTTTTTCTATCAACCTTGAAGGCTAAACGTGACCTGGCATCCCCACCCTTACCTCTCTGTCCCTATCTCTTCCTCCTCTCCCCCTCCCACACACCTCTCCAGCCACCCTGGCTTCCTTCCATTTACTTGAACATGCCAGGCAAATGCATGCCTCACAGCCTTTGCGCTTTGGTTCCCTCTGCCCTGAGTGCACTTCCCGGACACGCCCAAGGTGTGCTCCCTGATCGCCTTAGGTCTGTGCTCATGTGGACTTCTCAGCAAGACTCCTCACCCTTACCACCCTGTTTCAGACTGCAGCCTGTAGCCCCCACTCTGTGTCCCCTCCTGTGACCTTGCTTCCTCCATCAGAACGTCTGACACACCGTAGATTTACTTAGATTTGTTGATTGCTTGCCTCCACCCCTAGCAAGCTCCACAAAGGTAGGAATTTTTGTTTGTAATAGTCAGTATTTAATTGTCAGTGCCTAGAACAGTGCCTGGAACACAGTAGGTGTTCAATCAATATTTGGTGGATGAATGAATGAATGAATGGCTTAGGCCTGGGCCACCTGGCCAACGCTGGGGGAATGATCATCTCTGCTTGAACCACATGGACTGAGAGTGGGGGAAGGAGGTCTCCCAAAGGGAAACCCAGGTGCTGTTACAAGAAGAATGGACCTGGGTGTTGGGTGGGCACCAGTGCAGATGAGCTCTCCTGCAGACATTGTATCTGAGGCAGGAAGACTCTGGAAAGTACTTGGAGTAAAGTCCTCTGCCAGATGAATGTTGTTCTTCAAAGTGCAAATAAATTAGGCATTTCAGAGGGGTGGGGGCTTGCCATGAGAAAAATACCCAGTAACAGAGATGCACCTTTAGGCTCTCTCTTTACTGAAGACTATATTGCAGACTTCTGAGAAGGAGGAAATGCGTTGCCTTGGCTCACCTCTTGAGTGTTGCACAAAGATCCAGGACATTCTGGGAAATTTACCAAATTGGGCAAAGACACACAGCTGAATTGAGTGAGGCACCTGTGTTAAAGAAACTTGTGAATCTGTGCCCCAAAGTGCCAAACTAAGCTTTTTAGCTTTTTAATGTAGGTCATGGTTACCTGTATTGATACAGTTATTGTGAACTTGCAAGGTGTGGGTTAGAAGGAGCTGCTGGCTCACTTGTTTAAGCCACCTGGAGGGAATTGCCTCATGGATTATGCTGCCCATTGGAGAGAGGAAGCAGGCTCTAGGTTAGCTCTAACATCTCCCTATTTCCCTTTGGAAAAGTCCCTTATCTTTCCTTTTTCCTTGACCTTCTTTAGTATGTTAGGGTGGGTGTCCAAGAAAAATGTCCCAAGTTTATTTTTTTTTATTATTTATTATTTTTTTTTGTCTTTTGTCTTTTTTCCGTGTCCGGCAACGGATCGCAACCC
>NW_007755483.1:6054-7494 GCF_000696425.1 Galeopterus variegatus | reverse complement strand
CTACATGTGGCTCCCACCTAACTGGGGTGACAATTCATCATGGAACAATCCTCTCCAGTTACATGAGAATAAGTTCCAGCTATGCTTCAGACCACGACATGATAGTGGCAATATTTTATACTATTGTGATCCCCATGCGGAATCCTATCATCTACAGTTTGAGGAACAAAGACATAAAAGAAGCAATGAAAATAAATTTGAGAGAAATTGGTTAATAATTAAAGTATATGTTTAGAATTGAGTAAACATAAAAAAATATTGGCATCAGTTCATATCTCTGAAAACTGTCTTGGAGTTAGTTAATAGTGAAAGTATATACTAGAATATTTCAAAATATTAATCAGCCCTCTAATGCAGCATTTTTCATATTTAAATAAATTGTCTCATGTTTATGCTTAGTATGTTGTTCAGAGAGATCCATTTAAATAAATATTCTTTGAAGTAAATTTATTGCTGCTGTTAGTAGTTTCGTTAATTGTTTTTCATTTACTATAAACAGAGGTTATGCCTTCAGTATCCTCTGAATTATAAATTCTCACATTGCTTACAGTAAATCTTTGGCATTCATTATGGAGTTATCTACACAATCTATAATCCCTAAGAAGAAATTTTAAATATTACTTTATTATTTCTCAATGTGCCCTCACATACTGAGATCCACTCCAACTTCTGAACATGCTTTTGCTGTGCTCACCTCTACAGTATAAATTTTTCTTCAGTCATTAAATTCTTCCTTGCCACTTTACGAACACGGAAATTGATTAGATTCATTCTTAAGCTAACAAAAATATACTCATGCAGGTTATCAATATTCATTGAGAGTGTTTCTAAGGCTCAGGAAAAACAAATGAAACTGTAGCCTTGCAAAGAGACTACAATGTATGTAGTCAACATATATGACTGCTCAAGAACTGAAAAACTAAGCCATCTTGGTGAATCCCTCTGATATTAGAACTTTGTTCCTAGCCATTCCTTATCATCTATCTATAAGAAATGACCTAGCATTTTCATCATTCCACAAAATTTTTAAATAAGGAGCAAGTCCTCAGAATGGAAGCAATCTAACTTCATCTATACTCATATCTGTTTCTGCTTTACTCATTCTGTTTTATTTGGTTTTGTTCCACTATTTGTTTATTTGAAGAGTGATTAGGAGTAGAAATTAACTTCTCTTTCAATGAGATATATTCTCTTTTGTGCAAGCATATTTTTTCATGAATTCACCAGAAGGATTCCATCAGAACATAATAATCAAAACAATGTTTCCTTTAAGAGTTAAATTTGAAGTGTGAATTTGAGATCCAAACCTATAATTTTTAAACATCAGTTTCTAATTTTTTATGATCAATTATGCAAGGATAACCCATCCATCTCTATTGGAACTGGCAAGTGTTTGCAGGCAAAATCTATACTCAAAATCCATCTTAACAAAAAAAAAAA
>NW_007755483.1:0-1742 GCF_000696425.1 Galeopterus variegatus | reverse complement strand
TTTTTTTTTTAAATATATAATTGGTACTGGTGGAGAAGGTCTGGGGAAGCCCAGTAGCCATCCTCAATCCACCCTGTCTTCTTACCAAGTTCTTGACTCTGCCACAGAAAAGAATTCAAGAGTAAAGTCTGAATAGAAAGTGAGAACAGTTTTAATGTAACAAATAAGTGATACAGATTTTATAGCGTAACTGTGGCTTAGCTCCAGAGACTGAGCAGGATCAACACCAAGTTTAACACAAAAGTAAGAAATACATACTTATAGTTTAGTACAAAGTGTAGGCTAGTTCCAGAGAGTGAGCAGCTACCCATTAGAAGAAGATTAACATAAAAATACAGCATACACACCTCACCAGTAAAATGCAAGTTGGCCCCAGGAGAAGTGGGCAACAATCCCCCTTCTACTGGGATTCCACTTTTATAATACCATATTCATGCTATGTAATGAATATTCAACTTAGGGGGTGATACCCAGTTATGTAACCTAGTCTTGCACATGCTCAATTGGTCTCATTTAGATCATGATCATTCATCAAATTCCACATGGGCCAAATATATTCAGATATATTTGGTGCTTGCAAGTATCTCTATTGGAAGGTCATTCAAGGGAAAAATCCTTTTCAGTGAGCATGACTGCCAAGTGAGATTACATAAATCTGCCACCCTGTGGTCTTAATCTCCACATGCTGCTTCCAAAAATGGGTGCTGCAGGCTACCATAGCTCAGGACTCAGGGTCAGAGCTTTGAGTCCTAATGGAGTGGTCTGAGACCCAGTGGTGAGGCCTGAAACCCGGACCAGAAGGACGGAGCACCTCCTATCTCTCTCATTGTAGTTTTTAATGATAATAAAAACAATATAAGTTTCTATGAAAAGGGTGATGTCACAGAGTGGTGAATAAGAAGTATAATAGAACCAAAAACCCTAAAACTTTCTTTTATGACTGAGACCTAACATGACAGAAAAGAATTTGGCAGGGAATAAAATAATTAGTACAGGGCAGAGACATTTTGGATATGGAAGAGAGAATGCTTAATACTTGAAGTGAAGGTTTTGAGGAAATTGTTTTGGGAATGTGAAGAGAATAGAAGAGTGCCCTTAAAAAGCAAACACCAGCAACAACAGTAATGTTAACAATGGCAATGAAGCCCTCTAGGTTTAAAGAAAATGTGTGCGTAAGTGATTACACGACACCATTACATTATTATAATATTCTAAATTTGATGTGGGTACATACTTTTACTAGTGAGTTTTACACTTTTGGATGTTTTTGTATTACTCATTAGCATACATTTCTATCTGTTGGAAGGACGTCCTTTAACATTTCTTTTTAAGAGAGGTCTGGTGATGGTGAACACCCTAAGCTTTTCTTTGTCTATAAGTCTTTTTCTCTCCTTCATATCTCTCCTTTACAGGGTACAGTATTCTTGATTGGCAGTTTTGCTTTGTTTTGTTTTGTTTCCACAGTGATATGAATATATCATCCCATTTTCTCTTGGCCTATAAAGTTTCTGCTGAGAAATCTGCTGCAGCCTTTCTAAGATTCTTTTATATGTTATCTGCTTCTTTTCTCTTGCTGCTTTTAGAATCTTCTCTTGATCTGTGATTTTCGAACGTTTGAGTGTAATATGTCTTAGAGTGGTCTTATTTGGATTGAATATGATTGGAGACCTTTGACCTTCCTGTACCTGGATATTTACGTATTTCACTAGGTCTGAACAGTTTTGTGCTATTTTTTTTTTTTT
>NW_007755482.1:6980-7494 GCF_000696425.1 Galeopterus variegatus | reverse complement strand
TTTTTTTATTGTGACATAGTTGATTTTACCTGTCTGTGGGGTACAGAGTTGAAATTCATTACCTGTGTGCAATATGTTATGCTCAAATCAAGATAATTAGTATGTTCAACATTATACAATGTAATCGTTTTTTGTAGCATTTTACCAATTCCTCCCTTACTCTCCCGTTCTGTCACCCCTTTTAAAACCTCTGGTAACCTCAGTTCTCTTCTCTCCTTTTGAAAGTTCAATGTATTACTGTGATTGCTGTATCTTTCTTTTTTATGTAATTGTTTATTTTTTAGCTCCCACTTATGTATTTCTCTTTCTGTGCCTGGCTTATTTCACATAACATGATTCTCTCTGAATTCATGTTGCTGAAAATGGCAGAATTTCATTCTTTTTCATGGCATAGTAGTATACCATGTGTATATATACCACATTTTCCTATCCAGTTGTCCATCGATGAACATTTTGGTTGGTTCCAACTCTTTGCTATTGTAAATAGACCTGTGATAAACATGGGGTGCAGGTA
>NW_007755482.1:0-1707 GCF_000696425.1 Galeopterus variegatus | reverse complement strand
AATATCTAGACTTATTCATTCTAACTATCTGAAAATTTGTATCCTTCAACCTACTTCTCTCCTTTTCCTTCCCTCAGGCCCTGGAGACCACTGTTCACATTCCACATATACCCAAAGTGAGATCATACAATATTTTTCATTCTGTGTCTGGCTTATTTCACTTAGCATAATGTCTGCCAGATTCATCCATGTTGTTGAAAATAGCAGTGTATCATTCTTTGTTAAGGTCGAATAATATTTCATTGTGCATACATAGACCACAATTTCTTATCCATTCATCCGTCGATGGACACTTAGGTTGTTTCCACATCTTGGCTACTGTGAATAACACTGAAATGAACATAAGAGCCCTGATATTTTGATGAGGTACTGATTTAATTTCTTTTTGGTATGTCCCCAACACAGGGATTGCCAGTTCATATGATAATTCTATTTTTAATTTTTTGAGAAACCTCCACATTGTTTTTCATAATGACTATACCAACCTACATTTCCCCAACAATGTATAAGGGTTCCATTTGTTCCACATCCTCAACACTTGTTCTCTCCTAACTTTTTTATAAGAGCCAATCTAATACATGTGAGGTGGTATCTCATTGTGGTTTTCTTTTTTTTCATTTTTTGTATTTCCCTAAAGATTAGTAATGTTGAACACCTTCTCATATAACTCTTAGCCATTTTTAGATCTTCCTTGGCAAATGTCTTCAGATATTCAGATCCTTTGGCCATCGCACCAAAGCTCAGGTAACAAAAGCAAAATAAATAAATAAATAAATAAATAAATAAATAAATAAATAAATAAATAAATAAATAAATAAATGAGTGGGACTGTATCAAATGAAAAAGCTTCTGCACAGCAAAAGAGACAATCAGCAAAATGAAAAGGCGGCATATGGATTGGGAATAAATGTCTGCAAACCACTTATCTGAGAAAGGGTTAACATACAAAATATATAAGAAACTCACAAATCAATAGCAAAAAAAAAGTCAAATAACCTAATTTTTCAAATAATGGACAAAGGAATTTTCATAGGGATTGTGTTGAATCTCTGTATTACTTTGGGTGAACTGGATATTTTAACAATATTAATTCTTCCAATTCAAGAACACAGTATGTCTTTCCATTTATCTGTGTCTTCTTCAATCTTTTTCATCAATATTTCATAGCTTTCAGTGTACAGATCTTTTCCTTCTTTTGGTAAATTTATCCCAAGAATTTTATTCTTTTTGATGCTACTGTAAATGGGATTGTTTTTTTTTTTTTAATTTCCTCTTCAGATAGATCACCATCAGTGTAAAAAAATGCAACTGAGTTTTATGTATTCTTTTTGTACCCTGCTACTTTACTACTAAATTAATTTATTAGTTCTAACAGTTTTTTTTGTTTGTTTGTTTAGTTTGGGTTTTGCTCTTTTTTTTTTTTTTTTTTGGAGAGTCATTAGAATTTTCTACATATGGGATAATGTCATCTGCAAACAGGAATAACTTTATTTCTTTCTTTCTCATTTGGAAGCTACTGTGGATTTATTGAACTGTGTCATCCAAAGTTCATATATTAGAAACAATTCCTACTGTAACTGTTGAGGGTGGGAAATCCTATTATGGTAATTGAAAGGTTGGGCCTTGAAGACGTGATTAGATTGTAGGACTGTGCCTAGTGAATGGTTTAATAATGGTGGTCAGGGGTGTGGTTCTGAGGGCTTTAGA
>NW_007755481.1:0-7494 GCF_000696425.1 Galeopterus variegatus | reverse complement strand
CATTCATTATTTTCTTGAACATGCTTTCTAGGTCTTTTCCTTTTTTGTTTCCTTCTGCTACCCCAATTATGCAGAGGTTATTTCACTTGAGCGAGTCCCATAATTGCTGCATTTCTGTCTTATTTTTTCTTATTCTTTTTTTTCATTTTGCTCTTCTGATTGGATAAGTTAGTATATTTTGTCTTCAAGCTCATTGATTCTTTCCTCTGTTTGATCAAGTCTGCTCTTGGAGTTTTCTATCAAGCTTTTCAGTTTGGATAATATATTCTTTATTTCTAGAATTTCTAATTATTTCTATTTTTTAAATTGATTGTATTTCTTCGTTCAGTTTGTCAGTCTCCTGAATCATTTTCCAGTTATCATTTAATTTTCTGTCTTTATTTTCTTGTGACTCCCTGAACATCCTGAAGAGGGATATTTTGGATTCTTTGTCAGACATTTCATATATCTGCCTTTCTTCTGGGTCCATTGCTGGTGCTTTGTTTCCTTTGATGGTGTCATGTTTTTCTGTTATTTCTAAATTTTTGTGTCTTTACATTGATTTCTGATGTTTGAGGAGATGCAACCTCTTCCAGTTTTAATATATGTTCTTTGGTGGTATTAGACCACCACTTTATTGCTTAATATCAGAGCTCTGTCTCTGGTTTGTGTTCCTCTCTCCCCCATTCTGTGGTAGATTAATAGCTACTACCACTACTTAATCTCTGCACTGGAACTAATTTGTGTCTTGTGCTTAATTTCTAAATTAGTGACAATTTCCAGTGGGGACCAAACTTGAGCTCTGTGCTTGAGCTAAATCGTGGCTTTGCTGCTGTTTCTCAAACTGGGAAAAGATTTTTGTGTAGATCGAATTTCAATTGTTGGACTTTTAGTCACTTCCATGTCTTGTGGGGTCACCACAGACACAACTGGGCTGCGTGGAAATTCTGTCCTGGGACTGAGTCATTCCCACACACTGCACCTACTGCAGTTCTGTCACTCTGACCAGTCTGTACTCTGGCAACTGTGCCATTTGGAAGGCAGAACGCCTGCCTGTTCTGATCTCCAATGTTCACCTGGAGGGTCAGCTTCTCCCTGGCACTACAAATGTTTTCTGTGGGGCAGGGAACGCACAGGTTCCTTGTGAAGACTTGCTAACCAGTGTGTGATTCCTTCTTCCTGTCAGCTGCAGACCCTTGTTCCTGTACAAGTCCAGGGGAAACTTGCTAGTGGCTTTGCCAACCTGGGAGATGGATGGTGTACTCAGGAGCACACTTCTTCTTTGAAGAATCCAAATAGCTTCATGCAAAGGATATTGCTGTGGCTTTGGTGTCTCCTGGCAGCTGCTCCATGTGCTGCTGCTGCTCCTTGCCTGTACCATGTCAAACCTGGAAGCTGCTGGGGGCTTGGAATGATCATACTCATTCCCTCCTTCCTCTCACACCATCATGAACTCCATGGGTCTCTCTTCCTCTTCTTCTGAGTTCCAGTGATCTCAGGATGGCAATTTTTGTGTTTTAGTAGTTGTAAATTGATAGGTTTTTGGAGAGGGTGGGTGCAACACCAGGGATTGTCTTTTCTGCCATGTTGATGACATTGCTACTTGATCCTTGATATTCTGAAAGAAATTGTATTAGACCTTAGATTCCTGAATTCACAATTACTAGCAGGCCTCACTTTTTCTCCTATGAGTCACTTACAAGTTAAGAAATAGGGGACAATACAAATACCTACTGAATTTGAAGTGCTGAGTTGATAAGCAGTCAACGTGGCAAATTTATTAGCTAAAATATTCCCCTCCCAACCTCACTCCCTATACAGATCCAAAACATACATCATAATTCAAATCTATGCCTCTGCAAGATTACAAATTGCTCTGTTATAAACATCTAACACAGAGTAACTGTTGAAACCTGAATATTAAATCTAGGAATGACAAGGTTCTACTATATAGGACATGTTCTTATTTACTTAATTACTTGATGGCAATCTTTTTGAAATTAGATCCTGAACTTAAATGTTTTTATTTTCACCCTGACAGCAGGCATGGTGCTGAATAGTGTAGGTGTTCAATTCAAGTGTTTACTGAAGACATTAATTAATTATGCTTGTGGAAGTGAAATATAAAGGATGACAACTGCCTCAGGTCACTCCAGGAGTAATTATAGGTATCTTACTGTGGTGACCATACATGGGCTTTTCCAGGAAAGTCCCCATTTATGCCTGTTTTCTCAGCATTCAGTCCAACTTAAAACTTGTCCAGAATAAAAGTATCTAAATATAATTGGTAAGTTATGACATCACCCTCTGTCGAAGGTGATCTCCTATCTCTCTAAGTTTGAAACTTATTACTTGGTTGTTTTTATTTTTGTTTGGAAAATATTTTTCCTGGAGTTTATAAAAACACTTTGCAGGCTGATTTATTTCTCTTGGAATGACAAAGTGTAGAAAGCTAAATTGTATTGTGAGATGTTTTCTCAGCTTAATCCAGTGGGTACTTTCCCTCCCCAAATTCAGAGAATGCGAGTACTTCATACCCATGAACTGTTAGAGCATTTAAAGTAAGTGATTTAAAATAAAAGACACTTTCCCTACACTTGGCAATTTTTTCTGCATATTTAAATAAATGATCTCCCCTTATTTTCTAAAAAGCTAAGGGAGTAGAACTGACCCTAAATCATAAGAACCAACGAGATTGTCAATTTATGAAGTTGGCCAATCAGTGTTAGCCTCTATTGGGTTTTATACAGAAGGAACATTAAATTATCCGACAGACCTTACAATAAGCAATGTGAATTTGTCAACATTGTTCATAAAGGAAAGGCTTCTTCTGCACTTCTAGTTTAGGCTGAGGTTCAAGATTTGCCTACATGGGCCAATGAGAGACAAAAATTTATTCATTCAAACATTCAGTGAGTATTTACTTACTATTTGCCATACAAAAAGCACCATTCATATGCTTTTCTTACCCTATAACAAAAGACAAATGGGCAAAGGAGTTAAATAGACACTTCTCAAAGGAAGACATACAAATGACCTACTGATATATGAAAAAATGCTCAACATCATTAGTCATCAGAGAAATGTAAACCCAAACCACAGTGAGATATCATCTCATCCCAGTTAGAATGGACATTATTAAAAAGAACAAAAACAACAAATGCTGGTGAGGATGTGGGGAAAGGGAAACTCTTTTACACTGTTGGTGGGACTGTAAATTAGTACAGCCATTATGGAAAACATTATGGAGGCCCCTCAAACAATTACAGACAGAACTACCATATGATCCAACAGTCCCTCTACTGGGCATATATCCTCAAGAATGGGATACCTGCACTCCCATGTTCATTGCAGCTCCATTTACAATAGCCAAAATATGGAACCAACCTAAATGTCCATCAATGGACAACTGGATAAGGAAAATGTGGTATACATACACAATGGAATATTACTCAGCCATAAAAAAGAATGAAATTCTGCCATTTGCAGCAACATGGATGAGTCTGGAGAAAATTATGTTAATTGAAATAAGCCAGAAAAGGAAAGAGAAATACCACATGTTCTCACTTATAACTGGGTACTAAGAAAGAAAGAAAGAAAAGACCTAAACAATTCCTTGAACTTTTAGAATACTAGAGATGGAGGTGAGACTGTGAGGGGGTCAGGGAGGGGTTGGGGAGGGATAGGTTGGGTAAAGGGCATAAAGAAAAATCATGATTTGTAATAATAATATGCTTATAATAAATAATATTTTTAAAAATAAGAAATAAATAATAATAATAATAATAAATAAATAAAAGACAGGATCTCCAACAGAAGGATAAAAAAAGATTAACAAAAGAAAAGCATAACAAATTTACTTAATCAGAGTTTTATGTGACAGAAACCTTCAGAAATGAAAACTCAAAGATCCAGGGAAAACTTTCTATTTCTATGCTTAGGTTTGATGAAGAATGGACAGTCATGTAGAAATGTGATTGGACAAAGGGGACTGATCAAATGGCAATAGACTGAGGGGGACACCCGGCAAGGCCTGTCTGTCCAGGTTCTTCTTGTTCTCTCTGTGTAGCATTTCTTCCTGCCAGGAATGGGACAGGACCTCTTTAGAATGAGGGTTTTCAAGGAGGATGGGGGAAGGGAGAGAGTGACCTTTCTAGGCTTTATGGCATGCTTTAAGGTAGAGGGATTCTAGTTTTTATGACATGATTTGGGTAAGAGGAATTTTTGTTTCTATGACTTGCTTTGATGGAGAAAAAGGGGCAAGAGACAGGAGGGTAGGAGAAGTTCAGAGAGACTTTGCTTCTCATGCTGCTTATGAGGCTTTCCAATGTCCTTTAGTTCAAAATACTCAGAATGCCAAAGCACCATACTTAGGATATAGTGTTCTGACCCCCAGCTCTGGTTTATATATACTGAGATGAATAAAATGGAGTATCAGTTTTTAAGCATCGTTTGATATATAAAGGGAGATGAAAAGCTAAGGCTTTACTTTCTCAAAGAAAGGCAAATGAAAGGCAATAATATTTTAGAACTATGAAATTCTAAAAGCATTCATGTTTACAAGTTTTCAGATAATCTCTCGTTGACCCTCAAAGGTACCAACAAAAAAGCAAAATTGTCTTTTCTGGGAAGGTTCTCTTTACCTCATATAGCCTCTTATTAACATAGAAAAATACTGTAGCCTGGAAATCATTGTCAATTGCATTTTTGTTGCAGAGAGAAAAAAACCTTTTTTTTTTTTTTGTGAAAGAGTGAAACATTGAGTAATTCTTAAAATGGAAAATGACTCTAGATACCATTTTGTGTAATTATGGCCTTCAATAAAGACTATATCCATCAAGCCAAATAATTAGTAAGACTCTCCAGTCTGATAAATCCCAAATGCACTTGGTCACTTTACTGCAATGTACAATAGCTCTTAATGTGAGTAAATATTTACTAGAGACAAAAGTTAAAATCATCTTCCTCATGTGAGTACTAGGCCTAATTTTCTTGTCTCAATAGAGATGAAACAATTGGCCGTTCTCCTAGAAAGAAGAATGTTAGAAACTTCCATTAGTTAAACCATTGGCACATTTGTTGAGGTTCAGAAGACACTGAATTATACCTTAGTAAGTAAAACACACAAGAATCAGAAAAGAAACAATTCTGAGCTGTAAAGGCCAAGTGTGTGAACCAGGCAAAAAAGTGCAATTAAGAAGTGGAGTCCAGGACAAAGGTCTGGCAGAAGATGGGACTTGTGATGGGCTTTGAAGCAGAGGTGAAAACTGGGCAGAAAGGAGAGGGTGTGGAGGACAGGAAAGCAGCATGGATGAAGTTTCATAGGATAATATTTTTAGGGTAGAATTTAAATTTATATATTCCTAACTCCAGAGACTCATATGCTACCTAAAGATATTTATTGAAGAGTTATAAGAATAATACATTCTTATTAAAGAAAGTATAAATAACTTAAGACTAACAACCCCCCCCCCAAATTATCTCTAATTACACCCTTTCTTCCCAGTCACAACTGATGTTTTAGCCTAGTTGATTCCAGACGTTTACTGGGCATTTTTAAAAGCATATTTTCAATCAAGTATAGACTTGATTATGGATTTAGGTGGATTTTTAAAATTAATATTGCATAATAAACAATTTCCATGTTAATAATGCATGTATTTTATTTCATCAAATATATCTACTATAGTTTTATTTGATATTTCACACATAGTTTTACCTTTAAATAACATCACATTTATTATTATTATAAATTATTTTATTATTAATATCTTTGTACATAACACTATTTTCCCTTCATGTAGTCACTGAAACGGGAGTGTGGTGGAGAAAACAGCCTTTGGAGTTAAATAGATCTGGGTTTGATTTTCGAATCTGCCTCTTATAGCTTGTGATCTTTAGCAAAGTATCTAACTTCTCTTGAGCTCTGGTTTCCTTAAATATAAAATGAGCATCACTATGGTTACTTTGCAGTATTATTTTGAGAATGAGAATTAATAATGACAAAGTGTGAAATGCTTAGAACAGTCCCTGGCACAAAGTAGAAGCTCAATAAATAATGGTTATTATTGTCAATATTGTTATTAGTATTAAACTTGACATTATATGATTCTCCATAGGAACAATAGGAACGAATTTGTGAAACCATCTTTTGGGAAATGAGGGATCCTATAAGGAAAACATGAGAAGTAAATTCGAAGGGAAGTTTGTAGTCTGATTTATTGGGATTTGAATGTCTGCTCAAATCTTGCCTTGTAGCCTTTGAGTAACTGGAAACTGTTTATTTATTTTAGAGCAAGAGAGTGTTTTAATGAAAGCAATGTTCTAAGAAAATCAATCATAGCCTTGTTTTTCCCTTAGTTTAAACAACCCAAATATTCTTAACCTTTCCCTATCAGACCTTATGCCTTCCACATTAATCCTGCGATTCTCCTTGTAGCTGTCCATGTATGTAGATCTAACATCTAAGTCTGTGAGATGATTCCCATCTCCCCTCCTCCAAGTCCCAACCTAAACACAGATAACTCCTAGTTTGGCACAATAAGTGAAAATTTTAAATTGCCTAACTACCTTTCAGAAAAACAAAAACAAGAACAAAAACTCTATTCCTCAATCCCAATTGCAAATCTTTGTCTAGCAAAATGAATTGAATGGCAGAGTCCTGAAAGGTGACTGCATAAAATACTTTGATTGGTATTTTATTACTGAAATCTTAATATACATTTATGTTTTTTTGCATTGATGTAAGTCTTCAAAGATTTATTTTCTCAATTACCAATCAAAAGAACTCATAAAGGTACAGCCAGTGGACCAGACAGGATTAGAGCTGCTTGGGAAGACAGATGGAGTCACCACAGCATCTGAGCTTTAAACAGTCTCACTCGATACTCATTCCTGGACCAAGTGACAACTAACAAACAGAGTGGCTCATGAGGTACCGCTTAGGTTTTTAAAAAGCTACATTCCTGGCTTCTTAGGCTTTAATAAAAATCGAGACTAAATGTGATGATTCCTAAATCTTGTTTATAAGAAGTCAGAAAGTTGGTTCATTAAAGAAAAAAAAAAGAAAAAAAAAAAAAAAGAACTAGTTCTTTTAGTTTTTCAACCAAATCCTAAGCAAACACCTTTTTTAAAAAGCCACGGAGATGTGCTTTATTTGCTTCTTTTCAGAAAAACAACACAACAACAAAAACATTTAAACAAGGGACATGACCTTACTCTGATTCTGACACCTTTACTGACATCTGTAAGTAACTGCTTGGGATTGGATTGATTTTGTTTCCTTCCTTGGAATGAGTGGCAGGTGTGAACATTGGTTTGTTTACTGGATTTTTATAATATTCTTTTTAAAAAAAAATTTATTTTACTCTGTCAATAAACAATGTGGTTGATTTTTGTGGCCCATTACCAAAACTTCCCTCCCTCCTCCCTCTCCCCACTCCCTCCCAACAACCTCATATCTGTTCGCATGTCATATCAACTTCAAAGAATTGTAATTGTGTCTTCTTCCGTCCT
>NW_007755480.1:6326-7496 GCF_000696425.1 Galeopterus variegatus | reverse complement strand
GAATGAGTCCCTGGGCAGAAGGTGAGAGATGCGGGAACCGCCAGCTGACTTTAAAAATAACGTTCTGCTTGTGGTGCAATTGCTGTCTGCTGCGAGCTGTAAAGGAAGGCACACGCCTCTTCTCTGAAGCTCGTGCTGGTTGCTGGTCGCTGGTCCTGGGTGGCATCCCGGGTGGGCCTGGTGAGAAGGGAAGGGAGAAAACAGCCAAACAAGCCCGAGGCAAAGCGGCCTTCTGCTCTGAACACCAACACCCCACGCCCTGCTCAGGTCCCTGGGCTTGGGCTGAAGCTCCTCATGGGACGTCAGAGCTCTGGGTGAGAGTCTGGGTTGTGCGAGGCACAGAAGAGATTCTCCCACCCAATTAGCAGCCTGAACACTTTCTCTGAGTAAGGCCCAGAACACAGAGGCTCCTCAGATCAGGACCAAACCTTGGCCTGGATGGTGGCAGTACCCCTAGTCCCAGTCAAAGAAACTGGAGGGAGTCCTGAGGGTCTCAATTGGGAAAACGGGATCCTTTCTTTGTGTCCAGTTATCCTTTTATTCCAGGGCACAGTGTTTCTCTCAAGAAGATAGAGCCTGGAAACATATCTTTCCTGAAGACCATTAAATCTTAGATCAGAATGCAGTATGGACCCCCACGCCATCCTCCATGTTTACAGATGAGGAAGCTGAGGTCAAGGCCCTGCAGCTGTTGGCAGACCCAGATTAGAGCCCAGGTTTCCTGGTTCCCATCTAGCCTTTAATGCACCCCACCATGCTGCCTCTGCCTCCTGCTTCTTCAAGAACTCCTGGCCACACCACCACAAAATTGAGTGGAAGATACAAAGATATCGCATACGCCCCCTGCCCCCACCAGAGTGGTGCATTTGTTACAATTGATGAACCTACATTGACACACCATTATCACCCAAAGTCCGTAGTTTGCATTAGGGTTCATTCTTGGTGTTGTACATTGGATGGGTTTGGACAAGTGTATAATGATGTGTGTCCACCATTATAGTATCATGCACAGTAGTTTCTCTGCCCTAAAAATTCTTGCTCAGAGAATTTTCATGACAATCCCTATAACAAAGAACCAATCGTGAGGCTTAGTTGCTGTTAGTATAGGGAACCCCTCTCTGGCACACAGCTGGCCAGGTGCTTACTGGCTTGAAGACATTCTCCTCCCCT
>NW_007755480.1:0-1121 GCF_000696425.1 Galeopterus variegatus | reverse complement strand
ACCAACTTGGCCCGCATTACCTGGAACTGTCCTGTTTTAAAACTAAAAGTGCTGTCCTGGGAAAACCAGAATGGATAGTCACCTTAATTTTAGATTTGTGAGCTTTCTCATATATATGCTATTCCTCAATTTTTATAAATCTGTTAAGAAAAAAAAAACAAACAATAGGAAGTTGAAAAAAACTTTTCAATGGTTCTCCATTGCCCTCAAGAAAAAGTCCAAACCCCTTCTTAGGGTAAATAAGCTTTTTACAGCGTGGCCCTGTGTGCCTCTTCAGTCTCTTATCCAGCCTCACTCCTTGCGTACTCCCTTCCAGCCACACTGATGGCTGACAGCTCCCTGAGCATGCTGTGCCCTCTCTCTCCTTTTTAAATTAACAAATAAAAATTGTATATATGGTGTACAACATGATGTTTTGAAACAGGTATATATTATGAAATGGCTAAATCCAACTAATTATCATATGCATCACCTGACATATTTATCTGTGATCAGAACACTTAAAATCTTAGCAATTTTCAATACTGCAATACATTGTTATTAACTATAGTTACCATGTCCCACAGTAGATCTCTTGAATTTACCCTTCCTAACTGAAATTTTGTATCCCTTGACCAACATTTTCCAATCCCTTCCTCCTGCTTCCTCACTCCAGCCCCTTTGTAACCACCATTCTACTTTCTACTTTTATGACTTTGACTTTTTTAGATTCCATATATGTGAGATCATGCAGTATTTGTCGTTCCGTGCCTGGCTTCACTTAGCATTATGTCTTCCAGGTTCATCCATGTTGTTACCTATTGCAGAATTTTTTAAGGCTGAATAGTATTCCATTGTGGACATGCACCACATTTTTTTTACCCATTTATCCATTGATAGACACTCAGCTTGATTCCATATCTTGGCTATTGTGGATAATGCTGCAGGGAACATGGGAGTGCAAATATGTCTTTGACATCCTGATTTCCTTTCCTTTGGATATATTCCCAGTCGTGGAATTGCTGGTTCAGATGGTGGTTCTATTTTTAATTTTTTGAGAAACTTCCCTACTGTTTTCCATAATGTCTGTACTAATTTACGTTTTCACCAACAGTACATCAAGAGTTCCCTTTGCCTCACAT
>NW_007755479.1:6712-7496 GCF_000696425.1 Galeopterus variegatus | reverse complement strand
TGGCAATGTATCACACTTAAGAGAGCATTTGAAAATGTGTCAATAATTATAATTAGACACTTGTACCAGATCTAATATACTTTCACTACCCTTTAACTTCAGCTGATGTGAAATTAAAACCAGTTTCTTAAAAGTGCATCTCTCAGACCATAATTTAATCCTAAAGTAGATATAAAACCTGTCACACTACAGAGATACAGTACATTTTACTCAAGAGGAGAAAAGGGCACAGTATTATAATACATCACTTTAGGTAAGGTGATCACCTTTAATGCTGAAAGGGTAAAATACATTATCGAGGTGACATAATCTTCCAATATTTACTTCACTCGTTTGTATTTAAAGATTGTCTCTTCAATATTATGCATGACCCACTGTGCTGAAACAATAACTGTTAACATTTTGGTTTACGTGTACTTCCTATCAATCTTCTTTTTCTCTACATCCATATGTATATAACTAGAAATCTAGAATTGTACTATGTTTTATGTTTATGGAACTGTAC
Source organism: Galeopterus variegatus (assembly GCF_000696425.1). Taxonomy (NCBI): domain Eukaryota; kingdom Metazoa; phylum Chordata; class Mammalia; order Dermoptera; family Cynocephalidae; genus Galeopterus; species Galeopterus variegatus. The sequence goes on along the minus strand of NW_007755479.1, from coordinate 6,991 downwards.
TATGGAATTGCACATAATTTATGTGAATGGAATTGTACTATGTTTTTAGTGTCCTGCTTTTCCTACTTAATGTTATTTTGTGTACTCTCCATGGTCATTCATTCATTCCAAAAATTTCTGGTGCTTCTATGGATAAGGCAGTATACTAGGCACAGGAGATATATACACACAGACACACACACACACAGACACACACACTCATACTGTACCAAGTAGACATAGTCCTTGTTCTCTCTTACTCCACAAGTATATTGACAGTATATATAGGGTAGCATATGT
>NW_007755479.1:0-5872 GCF_000696425.1 Galeopterus variegatus | reverse complement strand
AAAGTGAGATCTGTCCTTGAAAATTTTCTAAAATAGTGTTTTCAGTGATTACATAAGATTCCATTTTTTATGAATATATATAAACCTAACCTCTATTGTACAACATTTGTTTCCATTTTCTTTGCTACTCTAAAGCTAGATGAATAAATTTGTATACTTAAAGAGATTTTGTGATTTTTCAGTAACCAAGGGCTCAAAAATTTTCCAGAAAAATTTCCAAATACATTGTTTAATTTGGGGGTAGCCAATTCTAAAGAAAAATATACAATACAGAAAATAGACATGAATTTTATACTAAGCTTCATTTACTTGGGTTTGAATTTTAAAATACATGTAATTTGGTAAACATCAGGAAAACCAATCACCTTATTAAACAATCCTGGTTAAATAACTCAAAATTTCCAATAATATCTACTTTGCCTTCTACATATTACAAAATACTTCAAAAGATAAAAGCTCCTCAGTCATAAATAAAATTTTGCTGTTTCTTAAAGACTGTCTATCATATGCCTATCGCTTTTTTTTAAGCTATTAAAAATAAAACTTTTTCCCTAAGTCTAAAAATCCATTGCCTCTATTCTTGATCAATAATAAAAAGCTGACTATATGAATTTCTTGGTCACTAAATGCCTACTTACCATTCACCATATTTAAAAAAAAAATCAGCCATATAAGCTCTGCTTTTATCATAAAGTACAAACCCAGACATGATGCTTTAAAACAATCAAAGTAAAGCTGTGGTTAGCAAGGCTTCCAAAGCCCAGAGTTCTTTACAGACTCAAACTTATATAAAAGGGAAAAAAAAATTATCAAACTCCATTTACTGGAAGTTCCAAAAAAGAGCGAGATGAAAAGAGAATCGACAAATTATTAAACTTTAGAAATAAATGAGTCTATGCCCTTCTTGATAGACAAGGAAAGGAATGCACGACAAAGAAAAAGGTTAAGAAGAAAATGACTTTCTTGGGCCACACAACTGATTACCAGAGAACAGACAACGGCTTGAGTTTTACAGGTTGTTCTCTCATTCTCACCATGCCACATTGCTTCTCAAATACAAAGCAAAAACCCAATTCAGGGTACAATCTATACTGAAATTTAAAAAGCAAATACCCTTTGATTCAGCAATCCCAATCCTTCATATTTATCCCCAGATATACAAGAGATAGACAGATAGATAAATAGAGCAATCTATCTATACATTTATAGTAGTACTGATGAATTTAGTCATTGCAACATTGTAATACATAATGCTACCAAAAAAAAAAAAACAAGTAAAAGACTGGTTAAATAAATTATGGTACATAATAGAATATCTTCCAAAAGAATGAGACAACTCTGTTCACAGTGATAAGAAAAAAAGTCCAAGATAAATCATTAAGTCAGAAAAGCTAGGTACAAAACTGAAATGTGCACAGTAGGGTACAATCTATATAGGAAAAAACACATTAGCATATGTTTCTATATGTAAATACCATCACTGGAAGGAAACAATTCATTTTAGTGATAGTTTTTCCTCAGAAAAAGAAAGTAGAAGGCAGGAGGACAAAAGATACTTTTCACTGTACACCCTTCCTTTACTTCAAATTTTGTATTGTATACATATAAGTATTCCTTTTATAACATAAAGTCTGAAAAACATAAAATATTTTAATAAAATTATTTGATTTCTAAGAAAAGAATGTACAGAAACTCACATGAATGTGCACATGTAATGAAATAAACCTATCTATGAATTAAAAATAAAACACCAATTCGAATTCTAAAAAAAGTCAGAGTTGTATGGCCCCAAAATGAGACAAGTCTCTATGAGAACCAAAGAAATGCCCTCCTGGAAGATTTCCATGGACAACACTCACATCTGAGATTGATTCACCCCACCTGTGCTTAGAATGCGCTAAGACAATAAGACCCTTGGGGATCAAAAGGGAACCAAGTAGGAGAAGGGAGAGGAGCTGAGGTGGGCCTCGCTGATTAAGAAACAATGAGTTGGGGAGAATCCTAAGCAAACAGGCCAAGAAAAAAAAAAAAAAAAACTTATCTGAATTTGAAAAGGACATTCCGTTCTAAAATGGCTAAAACAAAGTAGCAGCAGAGGGTCGCTCTCCTCTGGCATTTTTCCCCACATCAAGGCTCCAACAGCCTGTTTTTTTCTATCACCTGTGCTACAAAAAAATAAAAAATAAAAAAGTCACTGTTAGAATCAGTTTCACCTAAATAAGACTCAGCGAAATAGGCATAAACATAAGTTACAGGTGTCACCCAGCAAACAGCACATCTCTGCCTTTGATTCTATGAGTAGGTGTTTATCAGTTCCCATGTTCAAAGTTGAAGACTGTTATTTTACTCCTTCATTAGGATAAACATTTGATTTATGTGCAAGATAAGGCACTTGACCCAAAAAAGTCAATAAAAGACTTTGAACTGTTTGTAAGTGGCTCATTTTATCATTCAGACCTTAGCTTCCTTCTTTTTCCAGAATGGACCTCTCCCCATGGCATTCTCATCTTCTCACCATCACCGATACAGATCCAATCACCCGCACAAAGCCAAAGCCCCAAACCTTTAGCCCCAGGGTTCCAGTAACATACTCCCAACTTCTCAGAGGACCCAAGTAAGCCTTCTTCTATGTCCTTGTCCCCCCACCAGAACCTCAATTTCAACCTGTACCCCAAACCAACTCCTTTTGCCAACTTTCCATTTCTTTTAAGATCAACACCATTCTCCCAGTCATCTAGGTTCCAAAAGTCTGTTATGTTTTCCCATCCCCCACCCTCCCTGTAATCACAAAAGTGACTTCGTCACCACCCCTATGGATTCTCCAGCCCAAGGCCAAAATTCTAGTTCCATCTATTCTCATCTCCTCCAAGCTTCCAGGCATCCTACCCTCACCACTAGACCAACCCTCTGTGACCGACTGAAGGCTCTATGACAGGGGCCAGGGGTCTTAAACTCAGACACATAATAGAGGCAATGCAGTTGGCACACAGGAACGAGGGAAGCTAAGAGTTAAAAAAAAATAAAAAAGTCCAGCCATAGAATAAACAACTAATGCTCAGCTCAGTGTCTGGGGGAAAACAGGATGAGCTGGAACTGTGACAAATGCAGTGCACGTGTCCCCTCAGACAGAAAATCACCAGAGGTTTCTGCAAGAACACAGTCCTGGTGCTGCTAGAGTTTTCAGTGTTGCAGGGGCAGCTAGAAATTTGGATTTATTTTTAATGGGAAATTGACCCATTTAAAAATATTGGCAATCATTCCCACCCCACCCCATCTCCAAAAAGTGTTTTAAATACAGTGTCAAACAGGACACAATTCTGAGGTATATTCACTTCAGGCGTCATCAGTTTTCAGTCTCTACTATATAACTTGGTGACTCAGGAATTTAAAACCTGGGTTAAAATTCAACTGTGTAATCTTAGACATCTTACATCACTTTCAAAGGTCTCCTTTTCTCCTTCTGTAAAATAGGAACAAGAAGAGTAGATACTTCACATAGTGGATGTGAACATTAAATGAGATAATGTAAGTAAGGGGCCTGACCACAGCCTGCTTCACAGTCATCTCTCAGTGTCGCTGGGGGATTGGTTCCAGGACCCCCCTTTCCCCAGGATACCAAAATCCATGAATGCTCAAGACCTGATATAAAATGGTGTGGTATTTGCATATACCGTATGCACATCCTCCTGTATACTTTAAATCATCTCCAGATTACCTATAATGCCCTGTATAAACATGCTATGTAAATAGTTGTTACTGTTTAGGGAATAATGACAAGAAAAACGTCTGTATACATTCAATACAGATTCAATTTTTGTTCAAATATTTTCAATCTACCGTAGGTTGAATCCACAGATATGGACCCACGGAGACTGAGGGCCAACTGCTCATGTATTCTCCTAACCTGGCATTCAAAGTAAACCATAATGTGGCTCCGGACCTCCCTTTCTAAGCTGTCTTCTACAGTGCTCCCCTTAATGTACATTATACAATCTAGTCTATCACAAAGCACTCTTACCTAAGAGTCTGCTCTTCCTGTGGTTCTCTCAGGTCTTGAATGAGAAGCTGCATCCCAGGACAGAGTCTGATTCTAGTGTCTAAAAATATGTGCAACTATGTCTTGTACAACTTAATCCCTAAACAAAAACCAACTACCTCATGTTTACTTTTCCATTCCCTCTTTTTGGAATGTTGCCTCTTCCACAACCTATAAGCATAGACATGTTATCAAAATAACATCAAAATGATAACCTCTTTTAAAGGCCAGCCAAACAGCCACTTCCTCAAAGGTGTTGGTTGATCCTTATCCCTCTGTATCTTGTGACCAAGATCTCAGCATTCTGCCATTCGCAATTAGGTGTGTAATTCTTCACTCCCTTACTCAAGTGCACCTTAAGATCAACTTGGTTGTACCGAGTTTTCCATGCCCAGCCCTAAACAGGAAGACTTGATAAATCCTCAGTAAATGAAGGACAAAGAAGAGGGGGGAAGAGGAAGGATCAGGAAGGCAGAGAAATGTTAATGTTGAGGCCAATGAAAACAATGATGACTGCTGCCACCAATTAAGCTCTTACCTCTCTGAATGCAAAGTTCCCAGTAACCTTTCGTTTGTTACTTGTCATTTCTGAACAACACATGGGGTCATCTTCCCCACTCCCTCCTACCTTTTCGGTGACCTCAGCAAGTACTCCTGCTTTCCTCTTATTACTGAAAGTTACCATCCTATTCAAATGCAATCTAAATAAACAGGGAGCTAAGTTTAAATTAATCAGCCCCACCTTTGATGCTGATTAGGATCAAGACAATGATGATGCACTCTTGGAGCTGGGACAAAGCCCATATTACTCATTCTAATCCAATTTGGAGAAAGAAGCAAAGACCCTTTTACAAAGAAGAGAATGCGGGGGGCGGGGGGGAACGGGGACAGAATAACTGAAATCCATAAAAAAAGAAAAACAAAATTTTCATCCAGATTAGCAACTAATCAATAAACAAATTAAGGCTAATTTCCACAACACCTAGAACAGTTCATTCTAACTGCTCATTAGGACCCATTAGCAAGTTGTGCAATCAATTTAGTAGACAGAAACCAGAATTTTTTAAACAGAAATTAGAAAGCACTACAATGTTGTTTTGTAAAACTTGTAATTCAACTTTATTTTTAATATGCATGTGTGTGTGTATGTTTGTGTATACTAGGTCATGATGTAAAATATATTGCTAAGAGTCAAAAACGTTTAAAAAAACACTGAAAAAGAACATTTATATTTACATAAAGTAATCTTTGGGGACTGAGTTTGATGCTTTTTTTTACTAGGCCATACTCATAAGATATTTGTTCTTACCACCTGTTGTTCACAACAATTCAGTTCCTTCAAGTTCAAAAAAGCATATGAAAAATATCATTTGGCACACTTATCCCTTACTATTTTCCTTATTCCCGAAAAGGAACAGCCACTCTAGATAACCACCTATACTTTTTCTTCCTACTGACTGTTCCTACATATATTTCTATCTCGTATAAGTCCCTGACATCAAGACAAGAGATGCAAGTCCAAAAGCTCCAGCTTTCTTGGTGATGTTTGCTTATAAACATTAACTTACCACTTAAATAGAGTAGTCAAGCACATTACATTTTTCGCCGAGTGTAGCACCACTCATCAATAGCTGCAATAGCAGAAGATTCAGAACTTGGTTTAAAATACTGACTCAGGGGCCGGCCCGGTGGCGCACTGGATAGTGCGCCGCTTGGGAAGCGCGGCGGCGCTCCCGCCCGAGGGTTCGGATCCCACATACAGACCGGTTCCCGCTCACTGGCTGAGCGAGGCGCGGGAGCAACACCGAGGGTTGCGATCCCGTTGCCGGTCCCGGT
>NW_007755478.1:6480-7496 GCF_000696425.1 Galeopterus variegatus | reverse complement strand
ACAGGTTGGAGTTGGGTAGTTTCCTTCCCGCAGGTCATTTAGGCTCTGATAAAACCCCAGCAGATTAAGCTTTGGTTAACTAGTTTTTCTTGAGGGCAGGCCTTGTTAAAAAGAACAGAATGCTCTTATTTCAAAATAGATGTTTTCCCCTCCCTGCCAGAAGCAGCAGGGTTTTTGTCTCTGATATTTTTTGTGAGAGCCTGGTCAAGTTCCAGAAGGTAAAACTCATAAAAGTGGGACCCCACCTTATGATAAGACTCCCCCTGGATTTATTAACTCTCAGACTTGTCCAAACCTAGCCTCCAGCAATTTGTCAACTATAGCTCAAGTTTTCCTACCCTGGCACTGATTCCTGTGGAAGTTGGTGCTCTGGTATGTTGAGATTTTCTGTATCCACCTGTCTCTCCAGTTTTGGAGGCAGTGGTTTGTCCTGTGACCTCAGGTCTCTAATGACTCTCAGAAGTTGATGTTGTTCAGTTTTTTTTTTTCAAGATTTCATACTATGCCTTTATTTTGTAACTTATAAACAACAACTTTTAATTTGTCCTTCAAAAGTTAATTATAATTGGTGACTGCTTTTCTTAGATACTTCTCTCATGTCCAAGAGTGGGGAAGAATTTGGTCTTTGATAAAAAAAAAAAAAAAAAAAAAAAAAAAAAAACCACAAGGGTGAGGGGGATGGCCTTTACAAAATAAATACTCCACTGTTCGTTATTGCTATAAAACTTCCAAGCTGGTTGTTCCTCCAAATGCTCTCTTTTGAAGACTATTACTTATCGTTGAGACAGAGTGGCAACTCAAACTCCTTACATGCTGAACTGGAGCCTGGACTCTGTTTTATTCCTGATTATATCTTTAAAGTGAAAAATTAGCACCTGTCAGTAAATTAACACTTAAAAGTAACATTTGCCAAATACTTTATAACTTTCAAAGCCTTTTTTGTAATTAAAAAAAATTTTTTTTGTCTTTTTTTTTTTTCGTGTCCGGCAACGGATCGCAACCCTCAGTGTCGCGCC
>NW_007755478.1:3543-3991 GCF_000696425.1 Galeopterus variegatus | reverse complement strand
CAGGGGTCTGAGGTTACCTGCCTTGGACCCAGACTTCCGGCTTCCAACTGCAGGCCAATGCAATCAAAATGGAAAGTTATTACCTTTTGCCAGCTTAGTCCTGGGATAGTGTCACACCTGGACTCAACCTCCTTATTTTTATTTTTTCTTTCCCTATGAATTTATGCCGGATATCTTGGATCATTTAGTAAAGAGTATAGTGGTTCAGATCCTAAGCACAGAATTCAGACCTTGTGTAGGTTTAAATCCTGCATCATAATCATCTATGTGATCTGTGGTTGGTCACTTCATCTCTTTTGGCCTCAATTTTCTCATCTCTAAAATGAAGAGCTTTACAGTACCTCCTTCTTAGAATAGCTAAGGATGTTACAGAAATTATTTTATGTGAATATTTTTAAAAATATTGTCTCGTACATAGTATGTGCTGATTATTTTTAGGATATCCTGA
>NW_007755478.1:0-1741 GCF_000696425.1 Galeopterus variegatus | reverse complement strand
TTTTTTAATTAAAAAGAAATTGCAATAAAATAGCAATGAAGTTGTTCTTAGACTCGGAGGCAGACCAGACCTGACCAGATCAGTCAGAACGATTGATTGGTGTAGTGCCCAGGTAGGAAGTCAATTCCAGGACCATAACAAGGTGGGGTTCCACTGGGAAAAAGTAAACAATGGTCTCCCCTCCTCTCTTTACATTTCATTGTGTTTTTTAAAACTCACAATAGATTGCCTTTTTCTTTGTGATATGATAGAAATGAAATGGCTAGAAATAACGAGTTACCCCTAAGAGTGTGTAGCCACAATCAAGAAATGTTAGCTTGAGGAAAACACCTTCACAAAATTACAGCTGGCAGAAGAGAAGCTTGATTGTTTAGACCCCAGGAAAATATATTCTTCCTGTGCTTAAGAGAATACATTAGCATCTTCTTGAATCCAGATCGAAACGACTCAAGCTCATTTGCTAGTCATTCAAAAAGGAAGCAATTTTCCAGTGACAATAAGGACTATTAAATGTACCAATCGAAAATGAGAATAATGTGTGGCTCACTCAGCTAAATTCCAAATCAGAATTCTCTCTTAGTATCAATCACATTGGTGATGCTATTTCTGTATGTTTATTGTATTATTTATATGCCATTAGATTTTATAGAAATATTTAGAATATAATATCTGGATATAAAATCTTTGCTCTAAAATGGTGTTTTTAAAGTCATAAGTGACAAAGAACACATGAGTCTAAAGCCGTCCTTTCATACACTAAAAATGCTGTTTGTAAGAATTGCTAGTGATGTCCTTTTCCTTTCGAAGGTCTTTCTTTTTGTAAGGTACCACCTACATACTGAAGACACTTTTTCAAAGCAATGCAAGATTGGATTTCAAATGCCCAATATTAACCTTTACTTACCTTATTTACTGATTAAATTATGCATGCTCCTTATGGGATCCAGGGGGGAACAAAATATAACTGAGAAAGCGGTGGTTGTATGTTTTTCATTTTATGGCAGAACTCCTTTCAGATGATGAGGGCCCCTGGGCTGTCATTTACCAAGCCTATACTAACCTAGGAAGTCCCCAATACATGGGGTCTCTGGCATACATGGGAATTGTGACTTGGAGAATGAAGCTGCATTTTCCTTTGTTCATTTAAGGGCATTTATTATTATTATTATTGAGTTTTAAGAGTTCTTAGTATATTTTGGATAAGAGTTCTTTATCCCAAATGCCATTTGCAACTGTTATTTCCCAGTTTGTGACTTGTCTTCTCATTCTCTTGACAGTGTTTTTCATGAAGCAAAAGTTTTTAATTTTAATGGAGTCCAGCTTATCAATTTTTCTTTCATGAATCATGCCTTGGGGGTGTATCTAAAAAGTCATTGCCTAACCCAGAAAAGTCTATATTTTCTTCTATGTTATCTTCCAGAATTTTTATAGTTTTGTGTTTTACATTTAGGTCTATGATCCATTTTGAATTAATTTTGGGAAGGGGTAAGGTCTGTGTCTACATTCTCTCTCTTTTTTTTTTTTTTTGCATGTTGATGCCTAGTTGTTCCAGCATCATTTCTTGAAAAGACTCTTTTCTCCACTGTATTGCCTTTGCTACTTTGTAAAAGATCGCTTAACTATATTTATGTGGGTCTATATCTGAGCTCTCTATTCTGTTCCATTGATCTAGTTGTGTACTCTTTTACCAGTGCTATACTGTCTTTATTACTGTAGCTTTATAATTAGTTTTGTAGTCAGG
>NW_007755477.1:6367-7497 GCF_000696425.1 Galeopterus variegatus | reverse complement strand
AAACCTTGAAATCACCTGTAACAAATATTACTGTTAGTATATGTGCATGGCTGTATCAGAATACATATTTTGATGAGCCTTTTTATAGAATGATTCAAATTATTTGGCTCCAAACCAGAACCAAGCCTTCAGGTAAGCTAAGTTTTTAAGACAGATTTCCCCTTTGCAATTTCATAATTATAGATTAAAAAGAAAAAAAATTTAAAAACCCTCAAAACACCTATACTCTAAATACTACCATATTGCTCATTCATGGCAGTGGAAGATGTTAGCTATTTCTCAGTAGTGCTGTTGTGCTCTTTTACTAGCGTACTTTGAATGGTGAAAACACAATAACAGGCTCAAATCAAGGGCCAGCTTCACCAATGCTCTGAACACATTACAATGTTAAAGATTCAGGTGTAGAAGACAACCTCTCAAATGCCAGCTTCTTAAGTGAACTGCTCTCTGAGATTCTGGCCTTGGAGACACTACCATTATCCTTTATTTTGATGCTGTGTCAGTGCTAAATGTGTAACAACCTTGGGAATACGATCAATCTAAATAATATTTCCTGTGACTTGGAAGAGGTTGCATACCTGCTCCATTTACTGTCCGTATGCCATATGTGATGTTTTCATTATAGTCCCTTTACTATGCTCTGGTGTAATGTTAACTGCTGAAGAATGAGATTTTCTCAAGCAGAAGCAAAGAACAAGTTTAAAGCCAGCCACTATCTTACAATATTCAAATAAAGCATCATAGTTTTTAAGCTGGTTTTAGAGAGAGCTAAAGAGGGTACCCATGAAGACAGCTTTAATTGGTTTTCCAATTTGAGTCATGTAAAAAACATAGAACATTGCTGAAGAAAGGAAAAAGTTACAGAGAAGAAACCAATTATTTGTGTTGGAATTATCAAGAAAAAAAAAAATAAAACCAGTAAGGAGTTTCAAATATTCTGTGATCTAAAAAAGAAATATATTTATTAAATATCATTCAGATTCACGTAAAAAATAAGGAATTTAGCTCTTAGTTTTAATTAACATAAAAAATTTGAAAACGAGAAATATAATTATCAAGATGGAAACATTTCCAGAAAAGATTTCTGAGGATTTATTTAAATTAATTATCCATAGATGTCTCTAGAGGAA
>NW_007755477.1:0-3130 GCF_000696425.1 Galeopterus variegatus | reverse complement strand
CCATATGGCCCTTCCCCCCCCCCCCACCCCCACAGACTGAATAAATGTGAAGATGGACCTTCTATGGCTCCCATCATCCAGTAGATTAAAATTTTCTCTTTTGGCATCACCACCCATACCAACTGCTCTGTTTTCCTCCAGATCCCTGCTTTAACTTGCAGAGAACACTTGATTTTTGTCCTGTGGAAAATATAACACTAGCTTTAGGTCATTCTAAACAGGAAGATGAATGAACCAAGAGAGAGTATGAAGACGTCCAATTAATCCCCAGTTATAAGCTCCACTACCTCTTGTTGCTCTCCATTTACCTGCTTTTCAGACTCCAAACCTGTATTTTTTAATAGGAGAATTAGGACTGCTCTCTGCCTGTGACTCTTCTAGTGCATAATCTTACCTTATACTTCTTTAGATTGTTTTATCAGTCGCCATTGAACCACTTGAATTTCCTTTTCGAGTAATTCTTTGAAATCATGTATATATTAATGATATTTCTAATACTGTAAATTTTAAGGATCGATAGCTTTGCCAACAATTTTTCTATTATTTTATCAGGGTTTTGGGAAGTATACAGATATAGATAGATACAGATAGTCATAGACATAGATATAGATGTATAACTATGTATAACTAATAGACTTTCCCTGACTGAAATTCATTAAAATTTTCTGACAATGTCCTGGCAGCCACTTCTTATTCTTTGTTTTTAAGGCTTTGTATGGCCATTTCTAAAATTATGGGACCGATTAGAGGTAGAAGTAAAATATGTTCTTGCTTAAGAAGTTTAAGGATATTGTTCTCTGGAATACAATGCAAAGAGGATTTTTTTAAACTGAGATATGTAGGAATATGATCTGTAATACATCCCTGAGCAAGTTAGAATATGCACATTCATACTGTGTGTACCCAAACTGCTTAGTTATATCCTTGTCTTTTTACTCTCTGATTTCAAAATCAGCCTGACCGGTCAAAAGAACTTAAAAATTAGAGATAAAAATTTTAAGGAAATAAAACAAAATTAAAGAAAAAATTAATGTTTCATTCTAACAGGGTTATAATGGTTTTTCTTATGATTTACTATGACACAATTTCCTGATTTTTTAATTCACATCTTTAGCAGTATGTCATATATAGAATTTTTATTACATTTATACCTAAATTTCATACTTTCAGTAACTATTAAGGGCAATAAGGACTAAATATTTCACATTAATGTCCTACACTCAGACTAGTACTCACTAAACTTGGAAATAAAACAGAACTAAGAAACCTGAATTGAATATTATACAATGAGCATTTGTTCACCTCTTGCAATAAAAAATAAAGGTATCCTTGCATTTTTAAAGTAAATGGTACTTTTTTAAATTGTGCGTTATTACACATGTATGACATTATACTGAAAAAATTTTCAAAAATGAAGACATTGATGGAGAGTGACTTAATAAAGAAAATTTCTATGAATTTTATTAATGTAAGTGCCACATACAACATATCTATTTTTGTCATATTCATCATTGTGTATGTGTACTATTTCTTTTTCTTTTTTTGGCCTGCTATCTTTCAGTTTTTCTCTTACTCTTATCTTGTTGTTTTATACTGGTTTATGTAATAATAACTCCACCTGTGTTATTTCTATTTCTATATGCCTGAATATATGAATTTCAGAGGATAACTGTTTAACAGTGGAATGTGGTAAGTGGTAGATATTCATTCAACCTATTTAAGACTTGGCTAAGAAATGCAATCTTTTCTAAATAAAATGTGCTGTAGGCAATTTCTCTTATGTTTTCCTTGTCAATCTCCTGCACAGAAAATTTAATACCATCTCTTGTTAAACATCTTGCTCTTAAAAAACACCCAATGCCAATAAATGTTACATTTCTTACTTAAGGTACATTTTGTAAATAAGTTCTTTTATTATGACTTTATCTTCATATAATTAAGTGTTGATTTATCTTTGCTATATTGTTGAGATTGTATATATACATATATGTATATACAGATATATATATATATATTTACACATAAAGATTTCTATATGAAGACAACTTTCACAAAATATTTTTCTAGTAATAAAAAAGATAATCAAGGTACACTTCCAAATAAGGAAAATAGGCATGAAAATTAGAAGACAATTGTCATGGGATGTTGTTTACACATTAAAATATTTTGTTTGAGAAAAAATTTCTAACATAGTGATATATTCATATAAAAAAGTTAAGTGAAATCAATAAAAATGGAGTTAAATATGCATGAGATACGGACAGACATATATAACAAATTATCTTAATGGGCATATAAAGTGTTAAAAGGTTCATTTCGGAGCTATAATTGCAGGTTTCTTATATTTTGTTTTCTAAATTTTCTCAAAAAAAGGAGAATAAAATAAGATGGATATCACAGACACAAAATTAGAAAAAACTCCAAATGTATTAGTGATCTAAAAGTAAAAATGAAACCATACAATATTAGAAGACAACATGGATGCATCCCTGTATGATACGGATGTAGAGAAAGATTTTCTAACTGTGCGATTTAACTTTTTGGATAAAGCTGATTACATAAAGGTACAAAAATTAATAATATACAACAAAAGAGTTAAATTGCAGTATTAAACAGCAACAAAAACTATGAGAAAATATTTGCAAATAGTATACATTTTATACAGTATCAGAATATATATACAAATGTAGTATATATGTAGATATATATTGAAAATACACCAAACCTCATAAAATTATATTAACATGTATTAAACATCTCTTAAACATATTAAAAGATGTTTAATCTCACTTGCAATTGGAAAGATGTAAATGAATACTACATTGAGATACCACGTCTCCGTAAACAGATTGGCAAAAATTAAAAATTTTGATAACTCAAAAGTTTTGGGAAAAAGACACTTGTAGTTTGCCGGTGGGAGTGCAAACTGGTGCAACTATTCTGGAAAGAAATTTAGCAATATCTAACAAAATTACATATGCATTTACCTTTAAACTCAGACATTCCACTTTTGGGAATTTACCTTAAAGGGTAATAAAACAAAACTGCTTATGCACCACCTTCTCATAGGAGAGTTGTTGAATAAGCTATGGTACATCCCATGATAATGTACTCTGTGTGCTTAAGAACG
>NW_007755476.1:6836-7497 GCF_000696425.1 Galeopterus variegatus | reverse complement strand
TTTTTTTTAAGGCTATGTAGTATTCCATTATATGTTGTATACCACATTTTCTTTTCCTTCTTTTTTTTTTTGGCAGTTGGCTGATATGTGACCTTGGTGTTATAAGGCAACTGAAATAACTGGCCAGCCCACCCCATTTTCTTTATCCATTCATCTGTTGATGGACATTTAGGTTGTTTCTATATCTTGGCTATTGCAAATAATAGCATTTAACTTTTGAGTAGTGCTAAAAGATTTTGTAAGGTTAAGAAATTTTCTATAGAGTTATTTCTTTTACCAGGTGATTCACTTATTACTTTTTTGAAGAAAAGAATAAAAGGCACAAGAATCGAGACATGCAGCTAACTGAATGAACAATAAGGGTTAAATATCAAGTATTTTGGGACAAATCATATTTATTATTGTTGTAATATCTTTTATGTAATGACAGTTTATATCAGAATAAATTCTTTGTCTCAGTAGCCCTATGGATCCAATTAACAAATACTTCTTTCCTCTGTCTGATCTTGCTTTTTTTTTTTGATAAAACGAGTTTGTGTATGTGACTTTTATTGTGATACTTCATATGGTTCATGGAAGTAGGTGAAGTTTAGTAATTTGCTTAGACACATCTCTACACAGAATATAGTTTTTACATTTTTTGTTTATATAACAGAATACT
>NW_007755476.1:0-1497 GCF_000696425.1 Galeopterus variegatus | reverse complement strand
GGAGCGCCGCCGCGCTTCCCAAGCAGCGCACTTATCCAGTGCGCCACCGGGCCGGCCCAATTAATTTCTCTTTTTGACCTCATTGATTGAATAAGCAGTTTGACATTTATTGTCCATATATGCTGTACCAGTCATTTTGCCAAGGTGCTGAGAACAGAGGCATGCTCTCAAGGAGCTGTCAAAACTTCACTTTCTCTGAAGTGGTTTTTAGGATAGGAAATTTGTGTAATGAATCTGTTAAAAAGGCAGTTAGTAATATTTTATTTTTCTAAAATAACCATAAAAGCTCTATAAATACTTTATTATTATTATTATTAAAGCTCTTTGAGGTTATTTTCCCATGTGCAGAAGGAAAATTTACTGAAGACAAGATATTGTCCTAAAATATTGCAAGTCTTCAGCCCTACAATTCACTACTAGAATTCAGCACTAGAATTGGAGTATGCTTACTTTCATTCCTTGTCTTTCATTTTCTGTATGTACTTACTAAGACATATCTAGTAAGTCTTGTTTTGCAAGGCTTACTGGTTTGACTGCTTTTATGACTGTATCTTTCAAGTTCTACTCATGTTCATTTCAAGATTATTACTGATGTGTCACCACACTTATGTTGAACTCTTATGTTGATGTTCAGCAAGTAAGTAGATATATTAAGAAAAATCAGGGCTGGCCAGTTAGCTCACTTGGCTAGAGCGTAGTGCAGATAACACCAAGTTAAGGTGTTATCCAGCTGCCAAAAAATCAAACTATTTAGCAGTAACGTTTTTAGAATATAAAGAGTAATAATGAAAACATATGCTTATTTGGTTTTACTTGCTTTGAAAAGATGGAAATTATTACCTGTTGTCAGATTTCTCCATGTCTAATGTTTGACCATGGGCTCAAATATTAAATTTTAAAATGATGAAAGGAAAATGAAATTAATATTTAAAAAATTTTTAAATTACAGTATTCATTTTTAAAATTAGGTAGTACTTGTACTTGGTAAAATGTGAAAAGGGGCAATCTCCCTTTCAAACCTGGTCTTGTTCCCTTCCCTGTGGTCTTCTTTCTTGGATAGGCAATCCATGTGCAAGCAATTATGCATTATATTTCTTCCTCTTACCCCCTTTTTCTGTGTGTGTGTGGGGGGAGGCCCACATATATTATAGCATACTATAAACGATTCTCTGTACTTTACATTTTTTTAACTTAACAATTGATCTTAGAGATTGTTTTACACAATGAAGAAATTCTTCTCTTTTACATAGTGAGAATAGTGAGAATAAAATTATTAAATCACCCCAAATACTTAGCATAATAGAGGTAGCTATTGTTACAGTGAATGGACTTAGACATTTTTTTAAACACCGAGATCATGAGTTTCCTTTTGGGTTGTTAAACCAGGTGATTTTTATAATATGTTGGGAAAATGTTAAAACAATTTTTCCCTTTTTCCCCCCAGATAATCAGACAGCTAAATGGAGTCTGAGCAGCTGTTCCATAGAGGCTATTATA
>NW_007755475.1:4885-7497 GCF_000696425.1 Galeopterus variegatus | reverse complement strand
TTATCAAGGAATTCTTTAAGAAAGAAATGTCTTGTGAGTGAGATCTTCAGGCATCAATATTTCAATCAGGAGAATATGATAAAATGGCTAAAGCAAAGACATGCATGCAGTGATATACTTCAAGTGAACGAGTAATAGAGTTTAATGAAAACCAACAATATTTTTTCTCAAAATCCTTTGTTTTCCTCTATTTATGAATAAAGTTTGTACTAAAAATCCTAGTTAAAAAGGAATGATCTGTATTAATCATATTCATCCTATGCTAAATTTTGATAATGTTAGGATTCAGCAAAAGACAACCATTATCAGTAATTATTCACAAGTTAATTATTCTAAAATTTGTTGTTCTTTGATGGACATTTAGGTTGGTTCCATATCTTGGCTATTGTTAATAGAGCTGCAATAATATCACAACAGATGCAGAAAAAGCACTTGACAAAATTTGATATCCTTTCATGATAAAGAATCTCAACAAATTAGGTGTAAAATAAATGTATCTCAACACAATAAAAGCCACGTATGATGAACCCACCAACAACATTATCCTGAATGGGGAAAATCTGAAAGCTTTTCCTTTAAGAACAGGATCAAGTCAAGGATGCCACCACTCCTAATTAACATCATTAGAAGTACTAGCCAGAGCACTCAGGCAGGAGAAAGAAATAAAGGGCATCCAAACTGAAAAATATGAAATCAAATTGTCCCTGTTTTCAGATGACATTATCCTATGTATAGAAAAACCTAAAGACTCTACCAAAAAACTCTTAGAGCAGATAAATGAATTCAGTAAAGTTGCAAATACAAAATCAATACACAAAATTCGGTAGCATTTTTGTACACCAACAGTGGACTAGCAGAAAAAGAAATCAAGAAAGGAAGCCCATTTACAATAGCTACCAAAAAATAAAAATCTAGGAATAAATTTAACTAAGCAGGTGAAAGATTTCTATAATGAGTTTTGAATGAAATCAGTCATAGTATGAGTCAATAGAAAGAATTACTCCAACTGTTTAAAAAATGATCTTAATCTCAGTATTGTTATACTTGTGGATATTTCCAAAAAAAGTTTTGCTTCATAGTATTTCAATTATAAAACCAAAATATTCCATTGTAAAATTTTAAAAGGAATAATAGGGCATGGAGTAAAATTCAAAATTTCATCAGTTATAGCACCCTTCCACCACCACATACATAAGTCTTTCCACTATCTCTTTGATAATGTAAATACTGTTAAGTTCTGGCCTAGTCTTGAGTTAGAATCAGGCAGCCATAAAGAGAAATCAGCTTTGGAGGCAAAGCTGGTCTTTGGCCTAGGGCAGGGTGATGTGTAATTGAGAGAAGCCCCAGAAATTATGATTATCTGGTGCCTAGACCACGGTCCACATAAAGTTCCTGTAAGGCCCCACCAAAAGGACTTTTCTGGGCAGCTGTACACACATGTTTTTTGATACAGAATTCAAGATAGAATATATTATGTGGCTCCTTATGTAAGATCATAAGTTAATATAACAATATTTTTTCAATTATAGTTTCACTAAACATTGAAAGTAGTATATATGGGGCCGGCCCAGTGGCACACTGGAGAGTGCGCTGCTTGAGAGCGCGGCGGCACTCCCGCCGAGGGTTCGGATCCCATGTGGAGACCGGTTCCCGCTCACTGGCTGAGCACGGTGCGGGCGCGACACCAAGGCTTGCGATCCCATTGCCAGTCCCTGGTGCGGGTGCGACACTGAGGGTTGCAATCCCGTTACCGGTCAGTAAAAAAGACAAAAAGAAAAAAAAAAAAAAAGTAGTATATATGAATTGTAGTATCCAGGAGTAACTGCATTTTCAAGGACAGACTGATCTAAGATTAAAGTCCGGATGGACAATAAGCTAAAGGTATCAGGGAAAGTAACTGAAGAGTGAAGTTAAAGATGTCCATGAAACCTTTCTGCCTTGGATTGAGTGTCCCCTCAAAACGTGACCCCCACTACACCAGTGTTAAGAGGGTGGGAAATCCTATTATGGTAGTTGAAAGGTTAGGCTTTGAAGAGGTGATTAGATTGCAGGACCATGCCACAGTGAAAGGGTTAATAATGGTGGTCAGGGGCATGGTTCTAAGGGCTTTAAAAGGAGAGCACATGAGGAAGTTAGGCTCTCTCTGCTCCACCATTTTCACAGTGAGATACTCTGCTGTCACTGTTGCCACCACCAAGGCTCTCACCAGATGTTTCTCTGGACTTTGGACTTCCCAGCCTCAGAAACTTTAAGCAAAAAATTTTATTTTCTTTATAAATTATCCAGTTCCAGGTATTTTGTTATAAGCAAGAGAATCAGACTAAGGCACCTTCCTTCTGGAACTCCCTAGCCAAAGGCAGCGCCTCTGTCTTTTAAATTTTCTGAGTATTCTCCCTTATGGTTTTAATAATATCCACAATGTCCACATACAATTCAATATTCCATAATAAAGAGCTGGCATTTGGATTCACTCACCATGTCGTCCTGTATTTGTCTCCCTTAGTATAATTAGCCCTGAGTTTTGTCCTTAGAAAATGCTCAATAATTACTTTTTATTATAAGCTTAGGAAAGTAAAGGTTAAAACTAGATAGATATATTTGATTCAAATTTT
>NW_007755475.1:0-542 GCF_000696425.1 Galeopterus variegatus | reverse complement strand
GTGTGAATGTGTCTATGTGTGTGCCATGTCTGTGTGTAAAAAGAGAGGGATACAGGAATTCTATTGCATGTTTCCATGTACATCTTGAGAATATTGTATTTCCTATGATCACTTTAGGAAGGAATCATTGGCAGAGGGGTATTCAACTTTTTACGTTGGGTGTCAGGGCCCACTTATGCCAGATATAGCCTTCCTGTAGGAAAAAACCTACCCAGGCAAGATTTCTGTTATCCCTTTGGAATCAACAAGTCTCTCAATGCCATCCATGCAATGGACTACCTGGCAAAATTCTCCATCTTTCTCATTTTGTACAAACAAAACCAAAAAGACAAAATAGAAACATAACCTTTCTTTCTTAACATGAAATGCTAAAACGAAGGCTTCAGATATCCATCACAATAGAATATTTATTTTAAAGTTATTTTAACAATGTTGAGGTTATTTAGCATAATTAGAATCTCCATATTATTTGATATAGATCATTTCTTATTCCATAAATTATATCAGGCGGCAGATTCTTCTGTGTGTGTGTGTCTGTGTGT
>NW_007755474.1:5928-6315 GCF_000696425.1 Galeopterus variegatus | reverse complement strand
CTGCTCCAGATCTGCTGTGTGATCTGAAACACTGGACTAACATGTATCGTTATTCCAACTGCTAACGTCTGCTGAATATTTGTGCCAGGCATTATGATTTACATGTCTCATTTTGCCTTCACTACAACTTTGGGAACTATAGGTTCTGTTATCACTCCTGTTTCCCAGATGGGAATACAATGGCTTAGTTAAGTAGTTCACTCAAGTTGAGCATTGGGACTGAAACATCTGGGTTAAACAGGTATCTCTGACTGTGTTCTTGGTTCTTAACCACCAAGTTCTGTTTGGTTTCCTGAAATCAGCCCTTGTGGTTGGAAGATAATGCCTTGATCTTGGGCCAAATTTTAAGAAGTTCAGTGATCATAGGATTTTGTTTATGTCCCTGTT
>NW_007755474.1:0-228 GCF_000696425.1 Galeopterus variegatus | reverse complement strand
ATTACTTGATGACCTTACTTAATGTTTAGATGAGTTTGTCTTTTATTCTTTTTTTTTTTTTTTCCTTTTTGTCTTTCTTCGTGACCGGCAACGGATCGCAACCGTCAGTGTCGCGCCCGAACCGGACCGGGACCGGCAACGGGGTTACAACCCTCGGTGTTGCGCCCGCACCTCGCTCAGCCAGTGTGCGGCCGGTCTGTATGTGGGATCCGAACTCTCGGCGGGAGC
>NW_007755473.1:6565-7497 GCF_000696425.1 Galeopterus variegatus | reverse complement strand
GCGGGAGCGCCACCGCGCTCCCAAGTGGCGCACTGTAGCAGTGCGCCACCGGGCCAGCCCGAAAAAACTCTGTTCTTATAGATCTTATGATCTACTGAGGAGAGATTTATTGTCTCCCAAAACTTATCCAGAGATAATTGATCCTGAGCTGGTGAATACAGAGGCTCTACGCTGTCTTCAAGGACCCATGTTCTTTCCATCTCTTTACTCTGCCACCCTCAGTGTGTATGATTTGTCCTCAGCCTTGTGATTTCACAGTTGCAAGTCTGCTGCCACTGCTTCATGCACCACGTCACGTGCACCTTAACCCAGTGGAGGAGAAGAACAGGGTATGTTTCCTCCCATGCGGCTCTTATTTATTTATTTTTTTTTCCAGCAGGAAAACTTAATCGGAAGTCCTCAGCAGATTTTAGGTCCCATTTTCTAGAATTGTATCACATTCCTGATAAAATCATTTGCAAAGGGAAGAAAACAACCCTGAGTGGCTTAGGTCAGTGGTTCTCACACTCTTTAGTGTCAAGACCTTTTTACATCCTTGAAAACTACTAATGACACCAAAGAGCTATGGTTTATGTGGTTTATCTTTTTCTTTTTTGGTGGCGAGCTGGTATGGGAATCCAAGCCCTTGACCTTAGTGTTATCAGCACCATACACTTCCAGGTGAGGTTTTAAAATTTTTTAATTTATTTTTATGTTTTATTTTTTTTTTAGCAGCTGGCTGGTATGGGGATCAAGTGAGATTTTTTTCTATTGATGTTTTCTGTATTAGAAGTTAAAACTGAAAAAATTAAAGAATGTGTATTCATGAGTTCATTTAAAATTACCTTTTATGTGTTAATACAAGTAACAATTTTTATGAAAAATAGCTATATTTTCCAAAGTAACAACAAAGTTAACAAAAGGGGCCAGCCCATGGCTCACTTGGGAGAGTG
>NW_007755473.1:0-1493 GCF_000696425.1 Galeopterus variegatus | reverse complement strand
AGCCACTTCACAGAAAAAGATACATGAATGTCCAATAAACACATGAAAATATGCTCAGTTGGGTGCTCTGGAGGGTAACAAAACAAAACAAAACAAATGAAAATTAAAGCAGGACTGGCTGGTTAGCTCAGCTTGTTAGAGCATGGTGTTAAAACACTAAGGTCAAGGGTTCAGATCCCCATACTGGCCAGCCGCCAAAAGCCAAAAAACAAGAAAAACAACAAAAACCGTATGTAAATAGCATCACACACCTATTAGGATGACTTAAAACAAACAAACAAAAAATCTGGTTAGCTCAATTTTTAAGGCACAGCCTTAGAACACCAAAGTCATGGGTTCGAATCCCCGTACATGTCAGCTGCCAAAAAACCCACAAAAAAACATAAAAGCCCTGACAATATCAAGCAATGGTGAGGATGCGGAGCAGCTAGAGTCCTCATATGTTGTGGGTAGGGGTATAAAATGGTACAACCACTTTGGAAAGCACTTTGGTGATTTCTCACAAAGTTAAACATAAATTTACCATTGCACACAGGAATCCCACTCCTAAATATTTACCCTTACCAGCCAGCAGCCAAAAAAAAAAAAAAAGGCTAAGTACTTACCTAAGACACATGTGTATATATCTACAAAAGCATGTCCAATGACGTTCACAGCAGCTCTCTTCACCACAGCCAAGAACTGGAAAACAACCAAACTGTCCATCAGTTGATGAATGGAAAACGAGTTATGTATGTGAATGTTAATACAGGGACTTTATTTTGTTCACGGCCGTATCCCCGGTACCTAGAATAGTTGCCTGCTGGGCACATAGCAGGGTGCTCAATAGGATTACATTGTGACCGTAGTTGATCTAAAACTTAAGCATTATGTAAACATAATGATTATGTGAACATTTCCCACTGCAGAACTATGTTATTGTACCAAGAGAAAAGGAAATAGAACCTCCTCTGTAGGGATCCATCATCCACCAAGTGACCCTGGTTCCAGGGCTCCAATAACATCTCTCATTGTCCCAAAGTGTGGTGGTACCTTTCTACCAATGGTGTGCTGGAGCTGGCAAATATCAGCTCACAGAAATCAACTGCACACACCTCTTCCTGACTCCATGCTCAGTGACATGCTCATGTCGGTAGCTTGAAAGTGCCCATGGTAGGAGTATTTACACCCTAACCTTGGCAAACACAACAAATCAGGGCTTCTTTCCAAGAGCCAGTTGCTGACCATTTCCCAGCACACCACTGCTACTGCTGTCGCTAATCTCTGGTTCCCCGTTGAGGACCAGTTCCCTGCATCAAATTCCCTCTGTGTGAAATACTCAGTAGTTTCTGCCTTCAATAACAAGACGTTAAACTTGTTGACGGAAGAGACATTTTGCTTTTGGAACATCTAGGTCTTTAATATAATTTGTGTGGAAAAAGTTTTTCTTCTTTATGGCATCTTTGATAGAGGCCGTTGACTTCATGTTCTAATTTCTTGTTCTTATGTCTTCC
>NW_007755472.1:4283-7498 GCF_000696425.1 Galeopterus variegatus | reverse complement strand
GTTGGTGTCAAATAAAAATCTGTGTGGCTTCAGAACTCTCTCCCTTCCTTGCTTCTTTTTTCTCCCCCCTTTCCTTTCTTCCTGTTTCATCTCTCTTTCCCTTCATCCATTCCCTCCCTCCCTCCCTCTTTGCTTTTTCCTTCTCCGTCTCTCTCTCTCTCTCTCTTTTGTCTTTCCATTTTTATTTCGGCATATTATGCTGGAATTCCTTCCCTTTGGATCCCAAACTAGATTATCCTGTTTTAATAAAGAGCACTGATACAGTCTAGGGGTTCCCAGAGTCAACTGATTGTAAAATGATCCATAGGTATGCAGAATTAGAAATTCTACTTTTATTTATTGTATCTACAATATGAGAAATTAGGTTTTATTAATATATCATTATATTTTTACTGATAGTGGTATAAAATCAAAGATGTTTGCATTTCTTACGTTTGGTTGGAGCAATGAAGACTTGATAGAAAGTAAAAAAAATATATAGTTCTATATTTATTGTATCTACAATATGAGAAATTAGGTTTTATTAATATATCATTATATTTTTACTGCTACTGGTATAAAATCAAAGATGTTTGCATTTCTTACGTTTGGTTGGAGCAATGAAGACTTGATAGAAAGTAAAAAAAATATATAGTTCTAGTCCTAGATCTGAGCAACCTGCTCTGTGGTCTTCCCTAAAACATTCAATTTTATTGCTGCAGTTTTCATGCTTTTATTTGCTAGAGGGGCATGGGAATGCATCAAGAGTTTAACTCTCTTCTTGAAATATACTTTTGTACTTTTCTCCAGCTGCCAAGTCAACTGTGGCTTTATGAAGCCTGCCTTCTTTCCTTTATGAAGGCTTCCTTCTTAGCATATTGCAAAAGCGGGTACTCATCCCAGACATCCCAGGTAGTGGGGCAGAGCTAGGACCAGCTTTTTTCATGTGAATACAGTAGGTGATGATGATGGTGGTGATGATGATGATGATGATGATGATGATGATGATGACGATGATGATTAGTGTGTAACTACTGTGGAGACGGGCCCATTTTCATATGTTTGATAAACATTTACTGAATGTCTCTGGGTATGGTACTGTGTACCGGGGAAGTAGGCTGCAAAGATGATTAGAAATGGGTTCCACTGTCTGTGGTAGACACAGAGAGACAATCACAATAGAGTGTGATGAGTGCTCCGACAGAAGTATCATGGGTGCAGCCAAGACGCAGGGTTTCCTATAGTGGGTGCTTAATAACACTCTCTCCCAATATACCAATGCCTCTCAAAATGTAAACATAGACCCTGGGAAACTTGCTGAATGTTCAGATTCCTGATCACCACTCTGAACTATAGAGTATCTGGGCTGGGACCTAGGAATAGGTATTTATAGCAAGTTCCCAGATAATTTATAAATGATCCAATGGAATATATCTTTTAAAGTACCTGAAAATCCACCATTTGAGATGCGTTTTTCAGGTCTTAGAGTCTTTTTAGGTTTAACAAATCCCAATTTTAAATGCAGATACAGGCCCCTGTAGGGAGAGAGCTTTGTCTTACTCTTTATATGCGTATGTCCCCACCGTACTCAGCACTCTCTAGGTATTTGATGATCAATGGCTGCATAGAAAGAATGTGCCAGGAATTACTGATGCCTAATCCTTGGGAGTGGGAGCAGAGGGGGTAGGACAGATAGTTGTGTTTAAACAATTGAGAGCGAGTTGAGGTTCATAAGTGACAAGTTAGGAACATCAGGAGTGAAGAAAAGGACCCTGAAAGGGAAAATGGAAGTGAGGAAAGCAACAGCTTAGCCTGTTTCACGACGTCCAATAACCTTTTTTCAGGTGAGGCTGGGGACAACGGAGGACAAAACTTACCTTTAATTTTGATATTCTATTACTACCACTATTTGTATTAGGTTATAGTCTAATTAGAAAATATATACATTTTTAAACTTAAAGATGATACATTGTCCTGTCAAGTTTGATATTCTGACTCCATAACCTAATAGCTACATAACGGGGATAAATCTGTAGCTTCCCTCAGGTTTAGATAGTTTGTCTATACAGCAGGGTCGGTAATACTGGCCTGCCTAAGAGGATTGTTGTCATGATCAACTGCAATAATGTAAACATGTTTTGAAACCGTGTTGAGCTGCTTTCCAGGAGAGTAGGGGTTTCTGTCTGTTGTTCACTAATGTGCTCCCAGCACCTGAGACATTGCCAGCACATTGCAGGTCCTCAAGTAATGACAGATGAATGACCTCCACTGATTTGACTGATGAGGTAGCAGAATGTAGTGGTGCACGTGTGCACCTTGGACCCAGGCAAAGCTGGGTTCACTTACAAGCTCTACCTCTAATTGCTGTGTGACCTTGGCTAAGTCCCAGAGCATTCCTGATCTTCATTTCTCCTTTATAACATGGAAATGATGTCTACTTTATAAGGTTACATGAGGACCAAGAGATAATATATATAAAGTTCCTGGTACAGTGCCTGGCACTTAGTTGACAGTCAAGGGCAGCTATATTATTAGCTAGAAGCTTAAAAACTGAAGGTATAAGAAATGCAGAAGGCACAGGAATAAATTCTGTAGTCGTGAAATAAAAATATGATGTACTTTCCAGAAAAATAGGCACACACATGTATTATACATATAATATTGCCTATAATTTCAGAATTCATTTTGCCGCCATCCATGGACCCCTAGTCATTGACATTTTTTCAAGTATAACTTTATTTTTTTATGTAAATATAATACATGCTCATGATAAAAAATGCAAACAAGACAGAAAAGCACAAATATTGAAACAACAAAATAAACTCCCACGCTCTAGAAATAGCTGGTATTAGCACTTGACAAACATGTTTCCAGACATCTGTATAATACATATATGGAGGAAGAGAGAGAAATACTCTTGTGAGGATAGAATTACAATGTATGCTTTTTTTTTTCCTTTTTGTCTTTTTTTTTTTTTCTTTTTGTCTTTTTTACTGACCGGTAATGGGATCGCAACCCTTGGTGTCGCGCCCGCACCGCGCTCAGCCAGTGAGCGGGAACCGGTCTCCATATGGGATCCGAACCCTCAGCGGGAGCGCTGCCGCGCTCCCAATCGGCGCACTCTCCAGTGCGCCACCGGGCCAGTCCAAAGATAGTAGTGTTTTTTGTTTTTTGGTTTTTTTTCTTTTTGTCTTTTTTACTGACTGGTAACGGGATCGCAACCCTCGGTGTCGTGC
>NW_007755472.1:0-668 GCF_000696425.1 Galeopterus variegatus | reverse complement strand
GGTGTTCTTTTTTCTGTTGACTTGGTTCTCTAGTGAGGCACAGCCTCCATATTTGTCCCAGCGTCATTAAAGTGACCAATATCATCTTTAATGAGATAGTATCTTGGCCAAGAACAGCTAATGTGATTCTTCTGTCTTCTCTTGTAATTCTGGGGAACACAGAGCTGTCAGATCAGTCTCTCTCCCAGTCTTGGTGACAGCAGCTTCTTTGGAGAGGAAATTATGCCCCATTCTCCAGGAAACAACAGCAATCCTCCCTCCTTCTTTCTCTTTGTCCATCTCTGTAAAAGTTCTAGAAGCCATGGAAGAGTTAGTTTCTCGGATGGATGTGTGACAAGTATTGTGCTCTGTTAACTGAAGGTATGTCACGCTCTCCAGGAACCTCATTAAAAGCATGTTTTATGTTAACTTAGATGGCCTATTCTTGAGGTAAGGAGAGTGAGAGTTTGGGAGGCTGACAGATCTAGAGTCACATCCCTTCCTCCCCCAACACACACAACATTTACTAAGTGTGTAGCCTCAAAAAAATGACATCTCTCTGAGCCTACGTGCTCATCTATACAATGGGGATAATCACAGCACCTACCTCACTGGAATGTTGTATGGAGATGGAGCAAATGAAGCGTGCATGGAAAGGGCTCAGCAAAATGCCTGGCACATAGGAAGTG
>NW_007755471.1:7296-7499 GCF_000696425.1 Galeopterus variegatus | reverse complement strand
ACTTTGCCCATTTTTAATTGGGTTACTTGTTTTCTGCTGTTGTTTGAGTTCCTGTGTATTCTGGATATTTAATCCTTTGTCAGATGCATATTTTGCACATATTTTCTTCCACCCCATTGGTTGTCTTTTCACTCTGTTAATTGTTTCTTTTTTTTTTTTCCTTTTTGTCTTTTTTCATGACCGGCAACAGATCGCAACCCTCA
>NW_007755471.1:0-1677 GCF_000696425.1 Galeopterus variegatus | reverse complement strand
TCTTCCCTTTTCAAAAATTATATTGTTATTTATTACTATCGATAAATTTTTGCATTAAAAACCCCCTAGCTTTTAATTCATTCTACTAAAGTATTTGGTAACATTGGGTTTGTATCCTAGACCACAGACCCTTAGAGTAGACAAATAATATTTAATCAGTAGTAAATATGATAACTGTGTAGACAGCTTTAAAAATAAATAAAATCCAGGGCCTTACTTGTAGATGTTCAGATTTAGTGACTCTCTGGTGGTACCCATTGGGCATTTGTATATATATATATATATATAAAAGCAAAGCTTTTTATCCTCAGGGGCAAGATGGTGCACTAGATGTGTCCAATGGGCAATCCTCCCACATAAAGGGACCAGAGCAAGGAAAGGACAGTTAAGTATGGGGGAGAGAGTTGGTGGAAGAGCGTGGGAGGGCAGTGGGAGCCTGGTGAAATGAAAACCCTGTGAAGCACAAAAACCATGCAGAGAAATGTAGAGGAGAAAGAGACACACGATTCCACTACTGCCACATCTCCCAAACCAGGATCAGACAGGAGGAATTCTCCATGGTGGAAGAAAAAATCTTCGGGGCTGCAAGCACTTCCCAGCAGTAGCTCTCCACCTGTTCCTTCCCCAGCTCACTTCTACCACCTCCACAGTTGCTTGTGCCATTGCCTAGTCCCAGAGCTGTGGCCCATCTCCCCACACAGGAGTTCATCCTGTATAGCAGACCCCACTACATGGCCTACTGCTTGCACAACACCTGCCACCATTGCAGCCTTCCAGCTACCTGTGTGGCTCCAGGTTTCCAGCCACCTGCATGGCTCCAGACTTTGTGGCCCTGGTCACCTACATGACCCCAACTGCCTGGCTGTCAGCATGGCCCCGCCCACCCATACGGGCCTAGTGTCTAGCTACCCTTGCAGCACCAACTGCCCAGCTGCCTCTGTGGCTCTACTTGCCCATGTGATCCTAACTGCCCAGCCATCCATGCGGCCCCACCCACCTGGGTGGCCCAGCCATCGAGCTGCCCGCATGGTCCAAGCTGGCACAGCCACCCATGTGGCCTCACCAGTACATGTGGGCCCAGCCATCCAGCCACCTGGTTGGCCCCAGCACCCCCCAGCTGCTCACATGGCCCCCACCCATCTGTGTGGGACCACTCAGCTGCATATGCAGCTACAGCCACAGAGGAAGCTGCTGGTGTACCCCCAAAAACTAAGTCTACCTGGAACAACTGAAACTACTGAGTCTACCTGGAATCAAAACTAAAACAGCCTACCCAATGGGCAATATATAACAGATCTACAGTAGGGAGTCTCTCTCCTCAAAAGCCATCCAGGAGTAATAGAAGAAGCAACCACCAGATGACTAGACATCAATGTAAGGTTACCAAAAATATGAAAAAACAAGAAATTATGATACCACCAAAGGAACACTATAATTCTTAAATACCAGACCCTATACAACAGGAAACCCTTGAAATTTCTGAAAGGGAATTCTTAATAACAATCTTAAAGAAACTCAAGGAGACTTAGTTAGACAACATGATGAAATGAGAAAAACAATCTAGGACATGAAAGAGGAAATCTACAAAGAGATAAATACCACAAAAAAGAAGGTAGCAGAACTCATGGAACTGAAAGACTCATTCAATGAAATAAAAATGACAATTGAGACCCTAAG
>NW_007755470.1:6135-7499 GCF_000696425.1 Galeopterus variegatus | reverse complement strand
ACACACACACACATATAATAAATGAAAACACCTACTATAGAACACTGGTTCTCAAACATGTTTTCTTTCCCCCCAGACACTTCTGGATTTTAATCTGTATGGGAAATGGACTAAGATAAAGCTGGTGACCTGAGCATTGGGCATGAAAAGAAGCCTGTGTTTTAGAGGTGGCTGCTCCTGCCTTGATGGTTCGTAGTCCCTTGGAGAGGGACCCGTGTAGTGAAGAGTACATGTCTGCAACCTCAGGAGAGCCACACAGGGCGGGAAGTGATAATTTGTCAGCACAACTGTTCAAACACCAGTGACACACCATACTGATAGTCTCAGAAATAGGTTTCCCTGACTGGCCATTGGATTGTTTACTGTGGGAACTAGGGAAAGGTGGAGGGACATTCTATGTGCCCAGGAAACTGTGGTGACTTTTGTTCCCCTGGAAGACATATACCTGCCCACCACAGGGACTTAAGACTGGGCTTGCCTGAAGTGGATCCCTCCTGCCCCTGCCCGCATCACAGAATTCTGTTTAAGGCATAACAATCTATTGATGATTCTCTCCTGCTCCAACACAATGTCCAGGACGTCATAGGCATATTTACCAAAATTAAAGCATTATGTAGGTATCCTTTAGATATAAACGTGAACCAAATTAGAAGTACATGAAATAATCACAAACTCAGTCAAAGGCAAAAATTTGTACAAAACAGACAAGAGATGTGGGGTGTGACTATTCCAAGTCTGACACTAAAAGCTGAGGTAATTCAAGTTGATTGATCACAAAATAATGGAGTTTATCAGCCTAGGAATGGAGAAGGAATGGAACCAGACAAAGGATAAAATAAGCGTGAGAAGGAGAGTTAGAACAACACGAGGGGTCAGTAAATAAGCTCTAATGGACTTAGAATGAGTGTTAACAGGAGTTCGGCTTCCCTGAAGCCTTCTGAAGGGTATATTAATTTAAAACCAAGATGAAATAGAAACCCATAATCCCGAAGTGTAGGGAAAATAATGAAATATCAATATGTGTGTGGCAGGTGAATTTAAGAGTCCGAAAATGGAAAGGCCATCAAGATACAATGGGAGAAATTATAGAGGAACAAACGGCCTATGAGGAGTGGGTGAGGAGGGAGGGGGCTATGTCGGAGAGTTTCATAAAGGAGAAAAAAAAATAAGTTGGGGTAGACAAGAGGCAAGATTGAGAAACAGGTAATTCCTTTTTCTTTCTCACAGTATGATACTGCAAATCACAGCAAGCAAGTGGGGGCTTGGCATTCTGGCATTTTTCATGGGACATTGCTCTGACTTGACTAATGGGTAGTTGTCATCATATAATTTATTACCCAAATAGGGATAGTTGAGAATAAAAG
>NW_007755470.1:0-479 GCF_000696425.1 Galeopterus variegatus | reverse complement strand
TTTTTTCATTAAAAAACGTTGTAGGGACATGTCAACAAATGTTCAACTTCCATTTCTGAAATATTAAAAACCTGTAATGTGCAAAGTTCAAACATTTCCCTTTAATGAGTCATCACGTATAATACATTACAAAGAATGAGAGAGCACCTTTTTTTCTACTGTAATTAGTTCTTAGCCAAGATTTTACAAACTTTAGAATCCATTTGTAAGCAACATGTAATCTCATGAACAGCCTTAGGAGATGTCTTTCATTTTATATGGTTTTAAAAAAATAAATTATCTTTAAGAATTCCTAAATGTTAGCATAGTTGTAAAATAATTTTATAGATTTCACTTTCATGCAATATTTAATGACTATTTGCTTTATGTAGACACAGTTCTTTGTCTTCTCCACCCAATTCTGGCATACTCTACTTGGTTTATTTTAAATGTGTGAAATAAAGCATGGTTTGTCAACAAATAATATTGTATGATGACAT
>NW_007755469.1:6414-7500 GCF_000696425.1 Galeopterus variegatus | reverse complement strand
TTCATAGGGGAGAGCTTCAGACACAATGGTTATAGTAATAAATTCATCATAATCGAAGATTAGCCCGATGATCTCAACCTCAGCAAAAGCTCAACCATTTTGTTCTAAACAAATGCAAACACTGACTTCCTGAGTTTCTGTGACAGCTAACTTATGATTCTATGATTTAAACAACTAGACAGCTTATGGCTACTTCCTTTATTTTTTAGTATTCATAGTATAATAAAAATTCTTATTTGTCAAAGGTCCACTATCTCCTAGCTTCAGGAATAGGAAGTTAGAAAAAGATAACAGCGGGAAGAGGAAACCTGGTTATTTGCAAGTGGGAAAACCAGAGGTAGGCATGCACCCGCAGAAAAGTGGCCACAGGAGACAGAGACAGTTCCAGACAGGGAGCTCTGCCCCCACATTGGGCACCATTCAGTTGGACCAATGAGCTCCCACCAGCTAGGGTGCCAATCAACAGAGACTACACTCAGGGCTCAGCCAATGACCAAACAACAGGAGTCCAGCTGGGAGGACTTAAACCCCAGGGAATGTAACTATCAGTGCTCTTGAGTCACTCTTGCTCAAGTCTGCTCCATTTCCAGAGTGTATTCTTGCTTTGCTAAATAAAACTGTCCTTTGCTTTTCCTCTCTGGCGTGTCTCATCCAGTTCTTTGTTCAAGACACCAAGAACCCAGATTTAGCCAGTAGAACTCCTTGATTTCCCTTAACATCTTGGTTCCCTGACCAGGAAAATCATTTCCCTTAACTCTAGATGCTTAGTTAATTTAATACCTGCAGTAACTCTATGAAGGGATTATTGCTATTCCTGTATTACACATAAAAAAATGGAGGTTCAGAAATGTTGAGTAATATCACCAATGTCACACAGCTTGGTAGCAACAGAGCCAGGGTTGAGACTTTGGTATGAAGAAAATAAGTACTATAAATCAGATTCCTGAGAGTAGGCTATTGCCTGAAAGAAAGAAACTGCAAAATAAAGTACTAGTAGATATCATTTTACCTAATTTTTGTTTCCTTTTTTTTTTGGCCTACAAGAGAATTGTAAGTAATAGATGGCAAAATAAATCCTAAATATAT
>NW_007755469.1:4358-5416 GCF_000696425.1 Galeopterus variegatus | reverse complement strand
TAAGTTATAAATTACCCAACTTTTTCATTTCTTTCCTGTCTTCTATTATAGCACAGCTATTACCCAGTGTAGAGAATGTACTCTTTTTGCCTCTTCCAAGGCACTTATGTCTCCTGAAGTGTGTCCAGTAATAGAAGATACTTTAATTCTACTTGAAGCCAGAGCAAAAGCTGGTCAGGCCAGGATGAACACAGCTCCCTGCCAGCCATATGCAAAGGAACCAGAGAGGCACTACGTCTTCATAACAAAGCTCAGGTGAATTCCTACTGCCTGGAACATAGTACCTTATAAACTGATTTAAGTGTTGAATTTCTATTTTCATTCTGTTTCTCCAAACAGATGGCATTATTGCCCAGAGAAATCTCTAAATGCCAAAACCAACTGGTGCCAGTGGAAAATTCAACTAGAGACGAGTGGAAGATTAATCATCAAAGAAATGAATAGCCTTGGTTTGATGCATAGGAGCTTAAGAGGACAGGCAGGATTTTAGAGCTGCCACATTTTCAGCAAGCAGCATGTTGCTTTTTCTTAGCAATAGTGTTGTCGAATAAAAAGAGAACTGGATTTGGAGTGTGAGGATTTGAGCTGTACTAGAAGACAGAGAAAGGTAGCAAATGTTTTTTGTGGGCTTTGTTAAGTGATGGATACTGAGTTAAGGGCTTTCACATTCAAACTCATTAAATCCTTCCAACACTAGGGCTCAGAGAGGTTAAGACATTAGTCCTTGGTCAGAGATAGAAAGCAGCAGTAGGACAAAACTATGTGTTCATCCAAACCTGGAGCTCAGCTTCTTGCCACTCTATTATTTAAATATAATGATGATCATATTCAGTTTACCATGAGCAGAATAAAATCCAATCATTTTTCTCAGGGTTATCATCTGAGTGCCACCCGCATCAGTATCATTTGGAAATTCTCAGTCCCATTTGAGACTTCTTGAACTAACAAGTCCCATCGATGTGCTTTATTACACTCTAAAAGAAGGTAAGAAAGACTCAAAAAACCATAAATTAAAAGCAATGCTTTCACTATTTCCACTTGTAAAGTTCTTCAAAATC
>NW_007755469.1:0-1397 GCF_000696425.1 Galeopterus variegatus | reverse complement strand
GCTAGGAGTAATCAGAGTCAAGTCATGCTTACAGAAGGTTCCTTCTTTTTTCTTCATGCTGCCTCTTAACCCATTTCAGAAGGGCCATTACTCCACTTCAAATAAATGCCAAAAATTCTTTGGAAATAAACAATAAGGCTGATTTGTGAGTTTGTACATGTGCTTAAGCATTTAGTATAGTGTGTGCAGTTAAAGCAATATATAGTATTTCAAGAAGTGAGATGTGGTACTTTTGAGTGACTAAAATGTATTGCTTTGCTCAAAACAACTAAATGTTGCTATTATTAAGGGAAGGGAATTTCAATTCCTTTCACATTTTAACTCTGGTATAGACATCTCGTATCTGTTTCATCACTGTCTAGCAGGGCTTCTTCATGTCTCCCTGTTCCAAACTGCAGTCCCAAACTGTGTATCACAGGGTGCTTGCTAATAATGCAAATGAGGGTTTCATGGTCTGATAAGTTTGAGAAATTCTGACGGAATTAAACGGTTGTTTTTTATTTTTTAACTACAGTATTTCTCAGGGCTTTTTATGTATTTACATAAATTGTGAGTTTCTAAGCGTGTGATAGAGAGTGTGGTATTTTCACATCTATTTGATCATGAAACTCTTCACATGAGGAGCATCTACTGAAGCTGGTGTTCCAAGTGGACCACTTTGGGAAACACTGATGAGCTTAACACAATAAAATGTCTCACTTTCAAGACTTACTCCTACTTTATGCTTTTTGGATAGTGATGAGACCAAATTATCCATCCGTAAGGGACATGGATTCAAACTTTCCCAGCCTCCCTTTCTCCTCTATCTCTTTTTGGGATGTTTGTAGTAAACAGTAGTTTATTAAATTGTGCTTTGAAAACTTTTGCCCAAAAGATAAGTTTTCCCTGAGAAGCACTTTCTGAACTTAAGAGAGTTATGCACATTGATTGGGTCTCTAGCATATGGCCATATAGACCCATATTGCTCTGGACTCAAATCCTTCAAAGGAGTTCTTCTCAAGATAAGGAAGTATTGGTACAAAGGATTTTTAAATAGGAATTTTGTCTTATATTCTAGAGTCTACTCTAAAGGATTGACTCTGCATTGATGCCTGGAAGAGTGCCATCTTGATTGGGAAACTATGGGCCCATGTTAAATAATTTGTAGCCCCGAGTCACCTCTAAACCATTAAAAAGAAAAAAGAAAAGTCCCTTGGATAAGATGGTTGTCTTTGGTTTATAGTAAATTTTCTTAATCCATTCTAGAGAAAACCAAATCTATTCCAGGAGTTGGAAGAGCATGTGTTTGAAAATAATGAAGTATAGGATGTTAGTAAACAGGTGTATTAGCTTGCTAAGTCTTTAATAACAAGGTACCACAGACTTAGACAACAGAAACTCATTTTTTTTTCTTTTTT
>NW_007755468.1:6767-7501 GCF_000696425.1 Galeopterus variegatus | reverse complement strand
TGTAATGACATCATAAACAGTAAAAACAGTATAGGACAGTGGTTTTCAAAGAGTGATCCCCTGACCAGCAGTGTCTGCACCACTTAGGAACTTGTCAGAAATACAAATGTTCAGACTCCAGCCAGACCTGCCAGATCAGAAACGCTGAGGATGGGGTTCAGCAAGCTTTGCTTTAATGAGCCCTCCAGGTGACTCTGGTGTGAGCTACACTCGACACTGCCGGAGCAGTGAGCGAAAGCAGGGACTCTCAGGGGAGACTACCAGATTCAGATCCTGGCTCCAACATGTAATAGCTCTGTGTACTTGGGCAAATTACTTGACATTTGTGTGCCTCAGTTCCTTCATCTGTCAAATGAGGATAATAACAAAGGCTACATCAAAAGCTTTTTAAAATGTCAAAATTGCAGAGTTTAAGTCAGCCATGAGCCATAGTAAGAGCTCAATACCAAGTAGCTGTCCTCTTCTTCTTCTGCTGCTGCTGCTACTGCTTCATTGTCATTGTCATCACCATCATTGTCATCACCATCCTCAGCAGCAGTGGTAGCAGCAGCAGCAGCAGCAGCAGCAGTAGCAGCAACGTCACCATCATCATTATCATCATCATTTGGGAATAGTGAGTGAAATAACATCACCGGACCCAAGGTTCCTGAGCTGGCCATCCAGTGACCCCCATGCCTTCTCCAGCAGGATGGAAGGAGGGCTACAGAAGCTCAAGCTCCAGCACAGCTGCAAGG
>NW_007755468.1:0-6088 GCF_000696425.1 Galeopterus variegatus | reverse complement strand
GCAGCAGCAGCAGTAGCAGCAACGTCACCATCATCATTATCATCATCATTTGGGAATAGTGAATGAAATAACATCACCGGATCCAAGGTTCCTGAGCCTTCTCCAGCAGGATGGAAGGAGGGCTACAGAAGCTCAAGCTCCAGCACAGCTGCAAGGGCATCTGCGCTCACAGCACGCAGCCCAGGTCTGGGAGGCTACTCAACACTGCCTATGATTCTGCCAGAAGAGAATAGCAGGCCACTTGATTCTAACCCAGGATAGCACATCTACCATCTGAAAGGATCATTTTCCAAAAACAGGAGAATGTCAAATGTCAGACTTTGCACATAAACTTGATAACATCTCCTCTAGGAGAACACACTATTTAAAAGACTGGAAGCTAAAGGGGGAGTGGTGGGAATGGAAAATCCAGCCCCCTGAACTTTTCGTGCATACATTCTACACATGCTTCCAGGTGACAGCCTTAGTGTGTCATGGCCTATGTATCAGCACAGTCTCACAGACCCTGCCTGAGCTACATTTTCATATAATACCAATAGATATTATAATATGGGCTGGAGAAATCTCACTACCACGTACAGATTCTGCCTCCACTCTCATCCTACTTCCATGCTCAACAGCAATTGGAGGCTGGAAGCTTGTCGTAAATTTGCTTAATTAAACAAGTGAGGTCTTCATTGGTCTGCTGAAGAACAGCTTCTAAGACCCCGTGTACAGGCTCATAGCCCCTCGGATGCCTGGGCTTCCACTTTGTATTTTCTCCACTGTCTTCCTATCTTAGATGTGTACACTGAGATCACCACTTTCTTCCTTTATTGTCCTTCTAATTGTTTTTTAGCACAGAACAGAGAAATGGCCAATAATGCAGAGGGCAGAGAAACTGGGTGAAGCCCATGGGCCAGAATGGGGGCTCTGAGGCCTCAGCAATGCAGGAGGACATTTCACAAGGATGGGAGAGATTAGAGACTTACAAAGCCAGGAGAAGCCTGGAAAAATTCAAAACACTGCATCATCCAGAGAAATAGAATATAAAATACAGCTATTTCACGACTGAGAAGCTCTGAAAGCTGTAATGATGGAGACAAGCCCAGAGGTGACAGGAGATAGAAAATTAGATATTGGTATGCAGCATAGTACTGTTATTGTTTTAAAAAAAAAAAAAGAAGGCCAGTTTTTTAATGCGAAAAGTCTACAAATAACATGGTTAGAAAACAGCACTCTCTCATTGACTGCTTCAATAGCTTGGATATACTCAGGCAGAAAAAAATTAGAAGGTGTCCAGAGAGAGGCAGGGAGGCTGACGAAGGGAACACAGACACCAACAGGAAGACAGCAGAACATAATGCCCGCGAAACGTGGCGGCCTTGGCCCCAAAAGAAGGCAAGTGAGCAGATAGTAATATTTGGGATGTTCATATCACCGACAGAGAGGATACATGGAGCTCAAAGTTTGGTGTTTAAATGAGCCCTATTCATGTGAGATTAAGAAATTTGTTATTTGGGTCAAAATCCAGGAAACCGTAGACCACGTATTCCACTGGCGTGCAGATAAGTAGCAGCCCTTGCAAGGCTATTCCCTTAGCCCGGATGCTCTTCCCCTTAAACTTGGCCTGAACAGCTCCTCCAATGGTCCAGACTTCAGTTCAGGTGTCACCTGTTCAGATGGGACTTGACTTCTCTAAAAATACATGTCCTCTTTCCACCTGTGGGAGTCACTGCTGACCTATGCCCTTGCTCCATTGACTTTACAGAGCAATATGAAATCATCTTCCTCTTTCAATTATTTGCTTATTTAGTGTCTGACTCTCCTGCTAGAATGTTTTCCCCAGAGGAACAGGGGTCTTGTCTGTCATATTCACCACTCGATCCCCAGTATCAATTATTCCAATAACTGCTCACACTCAAAAAGCAGTTAAATTAGGGCAAGCACTCTTTTAAGCACATGACATTTCTACATTAACTTATTTAGTCCACAACAACTTAGATTTTATTATTTCCCCCTTTTTTTTAAGAAGAAGGAACTTGAAGCCCAGAGGAGTTGAGTGACTTCTCCAAAATTTTACAGCTGTACAGGCTAGGGTTGGGATTTGAACCCAGGTACTCTAGCCTTCAAGTTAGCAGTCTCGGGGCCGGCCCGGTGGCACACTGGATAAGTGCGCCGCTTGGGAAGCGCGGCGGCGCTCCCGCCCTAGGGTTCGGATCCCACATACAGACCAGTTCCCGCTCACTGGCTGAGCGAGGCACAGGGGCAACGCCGAGGGTTGCAATCCCGTTGCCGGTCCCCGGTCCGGTACGGGGGCAACACTGAGGGTTGCGATCCATTGCCGGACACGGAAAAAGACAAAAGACAAAAAAGAAAAAAGTTAGCAGTCTTAACCACCACACCATGCTGCACCTCTGATAGTGTGTATGCAATAAATATATAATGAATAAATGAGTGAATCATTGCATGAGTGAGTGAATGGGATTTGAACTCAGAACAGCTGCCCGTTGTGGACAGCAAGAAATGTATTGAGGTTTTCCCAGCTCTGTTCAGGATGATTCCTACATGACAGACTTTAGGAATCATCCAGGTGACATCCAGCTGCACAGGGAATCTGGTGCTGACTACCTGCATGGTGCTGAAGAGGATCTCCATGCCCTGGGCTGCAAGGAAGGCCTCCCTGCCAGACCGGAGGCTCGTGATGTGCTGGAGGCAGAGCAGCAGCCCCTGACGGATCAGCACGTAGGCATTAGCTGTATCGTGGCTCTGCCAGTCCTGGTGCAGCCTGAGCAAGATGGTGATGTAGCCTCTGTTCACCGCCCTGCGTCTGTTGGACTCTGAAAACATGGAAAAGGCCATGTCAATCGCAGGTTCTCCAGGGCCACACCTGGCTGAGAATGTCCCAGTGTATCTCCCACAAGATATTTATTAATCATAAAGGGAATGATAATAACTTTTCGGCATAGAAAACTGTCAGATGTCACCTTAACCAAGTGATCAAAGTCAACATCACTAGTAACAGGACAAATTGTCATCATGTGCCCCTGATATGAGGCACTGAGAAAGACACAGCATCACTTCTGTGATATTCCTGCCAAAAACCCATAACCCAAATTTAATTATGAGGACAATCAGCAAATCCAGAACAGAATGAGGGACATGCTACAAAATATCTGACCTATACTCTTCAAAAGGTTCAAGGTCATGAAAAGCAAAAAATAAAATAAAGTAAAATAAAATAAAAAGACTGAGGAACTGAGGCTAAAAGAAACCAAAAGGACATGACAGCTAAGAACAATATATAATTACATTTAGATCCCGGGCCAGAAAACAAATTTTTCTTTTGCTATAAAAAGCATTAGTGGCGCAATTAGTAAATTTTAAATAAGGTCTGTAGATTAGCTAATAGTAGTATATCAATGTTTATTTTCAGATTTTGATAAACACCTGTGGTTTTGTAACAGAATATCCCTCTTTTTGGGAAACTCACAATTGGAGTGTGTGAAAGTCTGTAACTTACTCTAAGAAAAAAATAGTAATAGGGTGCATGTGGGAGACAGAGAGAGAGAAATTGCCATCAGATTTCCATTCTTCTTTCCTGAATATCAGCGAAACTAGGATATTGTCATTTGGGTTGAGCAATCTACAAAGTTGGGTGAAGAGAAGACTCTGAGTGAGACGTAATATCTCAAAGGCTGCCATGTGGAAGAGCTGCATTGGGTATTTTTCCTAAAAAGAGTGGGAACTAGTTTGATGAATAATCAAGGAGTTATAATACACCTTGACTTAATATAGTTATTGCCTTGGTATCCACTTTTAGGCCTGACTTAAGTTGCTTGAAACCCATCACCTTCGTACCCAACACCTTTGACCTAGTGAAACCTTCCTCTCGCCATGTGGTTGTTGGAGATATGGCCTCCCAACACATGCCACAGCTGCCAACCATGATAAAACCTAACAGCCAACATCAGAGTCATGTAAATAAGTGTCCCTCTTTATGCATGTTTTCTTTAAACTAGCCAATCTGCAACATCCAGGGATCATACCACGTCCCTCGCTGCTACCTCCAGACCTCTCATGGACCCCTGTGGGCAACCCCTTCTCTCGTGGCTCTGTGAGTAATAAAACACTTCTGTTACCTCCTGTGTCTTCTCATGCCACCTCCTCTGTGTCTCACCTGACCCACACACCCCACCCTAACTTTCCCCCTGGTCAGGGCTCTCCTAAAGAGTGTCCATCTTGTCTTACAGCCACTCTCAAAAGAGAGCACTCAAGAGTAAGTGAGATAAAAGTCATAACACAAGAATTTGGCTCAGTCTGGGAAAGGAATTCCTCCTAGTCAAGGCTATTCAACAAGAGGATGGGCTCCATGTGGTAGTAAACAACCAGGCATGGCAAACGTTCCGGTTGGAAGTCCACCCAGCAGGGATGTCATATGGGGCTCCCTTATGTCTGACAGAGAGTTGTAATAGAGTGCTTTTAGGGTTCCCTTCCACTCTTTATCACTGTGATTTCTCTGTTTTAGTTGCAGATTCCTAGCTGAGACCTCCCATGAGACTCTATATTAAGAATCTAATTGTCTAAGATACGGTTTAAATTCTCTTTGAAGAAACACAGGAAGAAATATAATCTAAGAATCCTCTCTCAACAGTTAATATATACTAATTTTCAGATTAAACTCCCTGGGCTACAGGGTCAATGGACAAATGTGTACCAGACCCACCCAGTAGATGGCTGGTTATCTCAGCTCCTACAGACTACATGCATTGCAGGGCTCCGGCTGGCTGACTAGCAACAACAAATGCCCAAATTTTGCAGTTCTCTCTCACTATTACTTTTCTCCAATTTCCAAATCATTCACACTGGTTTATGATACAATATGTGCTCCTGCCCGAGTGTGTGGGAGGGAAATCCCCTGAGCTGTAATCACATAAGCAAAATTTCTACTCAAGTCAGATTTTTCCCTAAGACCATGTAAGTGCACATGAATGCAAAAAAATAACATGGAAATTCAGTGCTATATTCCAGAGGGTTTTTTTCATAACATTAATGAAACTCTTTCCCCGCCCCCGCTTGTTTATCAAATTCTAAATTGTCAGGCTTGACTAAGCCCCACTGAGATTTTTGATCCATTTGTGCAGTTGATTTTACTTTCTTCTCTTTCTACATTTCATTCAGCCATGACCCTGAACTAAGAATGATGAGCTTTATTCACCCGGAGACGTGTTTGTGGAAGGTTTAAATCGCCTTCATTACCTCTTTTAATGAATTATGCTTTTGTACCAAAAATATTTCTCTCCTTGGTTGGTCCCAGCCACAAAGCACGAGAGTTCTTTACTGCTTAAATGAGGTTTCAGCCTATCCAATATCTGATGTTTAAAAGAAAATTGAGGATTAAGTAGAAGGTATTAAAGGAAAGTATTGCCTGCTAAAAAGATGCCAGAATGGAAAACACAGTTCACAGAGGCCCCGTGGGCAGTGCAAAGTTAAGGATTTTGTCTTCTATCTATTTTAAGGGTATGAGACTGATAATATGTTATCCTGATGACCTTCATCCACTACTCTTTTGGCGGGGGAGGGAGGTAATGGGAAAAAAATCTTTAATTGTCTGAGGCAAAAATCCCTTATCAAATCCCAATGATTTTATTCATGATTTCCTGTTAAGCCCCAACAAGCAGTCATGTTTACTAACATCTAAAATAGCTAAACCTCCTTCCCCCGACCCTACATTGGTCAATCTTTCTC
Source organism: Galeopterus variegatus (assembly GCF_000696425.1). Lineage (NCBI taxonomy): Eukaryota > Metazoa > Chordata > Mammalia > Dermoptera > Cynocephalidae > Galeopterus > Galeopterus variegatus. The sequence continues at coordinate 361 of NW_007755468.1, read as the reverse complement.
TGAGAACGGCTTGGGAAGTTTTGCAAAAGTCGATATGTATCTAAAACCCAACAGAAAGAGATTCATCAAACTGAGGAAGAGCAATGTGGAGAAGAGCCAAAAAATGAAGTGAGGGTCACCAAGATCAGCAGCTGAGAGGCATTCTAGAAGACCCCAGAGGAAAACACTGCTTCTCAGAGCCAGGGCAAATATAAAGCAGAAAATGCGGGTTTTCAATACTGCTCTGGCTGAGCTTGGAGTCTGGGGGTGGGAGGGGACGCCAAGTCCCCAGACCCTCTTCGGAACAAGCCAGCTCCTCTTTAGTCTGTTTACATAAATGGTTTCCTTCTAAGATTTTCTTGTGCAAAAAAAAAAAAAAAAA
>NW_007755467.1:3782-7502 GCF_000696425.1 Galeopterus variegatus | reverse complement strand
TCCCACAGAGAACTAAATATTTTCCCCATGGTCTGGATAAGAAGTGTGAAGCAAATCAATGTGTAAGAGGAAATAAGCATTCACCTCTAATACTGGGTGAAGAATTTGTAACCAAATGTTTGTTTATAAGGGATGAAAAGAGCATAATGAACTTCATCTATAATAATAGCTTTGTAGCTTTGTCGTAAATGAAAATGGCTGTGTTATATCAATCATTAGTGAATATCGACAGCATGATCTTAAATTCTGCTTAAATTTTATAGGGAGCCACAGTGCAAATTTCTGATATCTTGGCTTGAGGTACTTAGAGATGCATTTCAATATCCCTTTTTTAGATGTTTGTAAATATATGAAATTTCTATAGAGTAATGCAGTTCTGCTCATAGAGAAAATAGCAAATTTTCTGACAAAGAAAAATTATTTATTAATTCTTTATATAATTATTGATTGATTCCTTCAATGTGGCAAGCAATGGATTAGGCACTGTGGAGCAAATGATAAGTAAGACCCAGTCCATTCTACCAAAGACCTTATAATCTGGTGGTAGAAACAGACAAATAGCCAGGCAGTTACATTGTGGTATGACATGTAAGAGCTGTAATATGACCAGGAGAGAGCAGCACACAGAGGGGCAGCTAATCCAGTCCTTGAGGCCAGGAGGACTTCCTGGAGGAGGTGATGTCTGAACCCATCCATGACGGACTAGTGGGAATCAGCTGTGGGGAGAGTGTGCCAGGCAGAGGGAGGAACACATGCAAAGTCCAGATAGTTAGAGAACGTGTGGCAAGGAAAGTGCAAGCAATCCAGCAAATTAAGATGTAGAGAGAGCAAGTGTTGGGAGATGAGCTAGAAAATTCAGCTGGGGAGTTCTCAAAAGTTCTGTATACTATGATAAGATGTTGGAACTCTATTTTGAACAATATGAAGCATTTTAAGTCATTTACATCAACTGTAAATATAAATATAAAAATGTGAATGTAAAATTCAAACCTAAAAAAACTAAATGTAGAAGAATATTAACCTGATGGTGGTGTCGGGGGAGTGGTATGGGTGGTGGAAATGGGGAGGATGTTCTGAAACAAAATCGGAAAAGACCAAACTGAAAGGTGGATTTGATTATATCAAAATCAAATATCTCTGCACAATGAAGGACCCTATAGGCAAAGTTAATGAGGAGCCAGAGATATCTAAAACAAAAAACGGATTGTATCTAGAATACATAAGAAACTCCTGAAAATTAGCAAGAGAAATGCAATAAAAAAATAAAAAATGAGGAAAGGATAAAAATGAGCAATTCAAAGAAAAAAATGACACTGAATTGCTTAACCTCTCTAGTAACTGGAGAACTGCACACTTGTACAGTTAAAGATTGGATAGCAGACTTTATTATCTTGCTTCTAAGGATGATCTCTGTTTGTAGAGAGACTCCAGGCTCTAGCAAGGGGAAAGCATAGGACAACAAGTTAGGAGATCTGCCTTCCAGTGACAACATCAGCATTGGCTGAAGATCTTAGGCAACTCACTTGACATCGCTGCATTCTAATTATCTAATCTGCAAAACAGGGATAATGTTTGCCTTACCATTCTTCAGTGGTGGTTGTGAGGATACCAGTGAGATGACAGATGTAGTACACTTTGCAAAGTTGAAAGGGAGATACAAATAGAGGTATTATTATAGATGATGACATCATCAACCCTTAATTATGGCTACTTTGGGGGAAGATGAAAGACATGGATAAATTAAGTCATTAGTTATTAGTGGAACTTTCTACTCATTTCTTTTTAAATCTCTTTCCTCGTTAAATCATTAATAACACGTGTCAGGACTGATTGAATTTTAAAGTTTTACCCCATAATTCAGTAAGTTTTTGTATTTGTTGATCGTGTATTTTGTGCTCAATACCTTTGGGAGGAGGGACATGTGACTGGTTTGGGCCAATGAGCCTAATAATCAGACTTGTTTGTAATTCTCTCCCCTTGAATGTGGGCTGGACCTAGGGACTTACTTCCAACAAATGGGATATGGCAAAAATGAGGGAATGAAATTCCCAAGATTTGGTTATTAGAAAGCTGTGTCACCCTTATGGCCCTCTCTGTCTTTGTCTGGCTCACTTTGATGAAGCCAGCTGCCGTATTGTGAACTGCCCTATTGCAAAGGTTCACATAGCAACACAATAAAAGGGTGGCCTCTGGCCAGGCATCTCCATAGGGAGACTGAGGCCTTCTGTCCAATAGCTGATGAGAAGCTAAATCCTACCAAGAACCACTTAGTGAGTTTGGAAGTATGTACTGCCCTAGTTGAACCTTGAGATAACTGCAAACTTGCTGACACATTGATTGTAAACTCGTGAGAGTCCCTGAGTAAGAGGACCTAGCTACACTGTGCCTGGATTTCTGACCCACAGAAACTGGGAGGTAATAGAGGTTTTAAGCCACTAAGTGTTGGAGTAATTTCTTATGCAGCAATAGATAACTCAGCAGAAATTATGCATCTTTATGCTTGTTTTCTTTCAACACCTGGCATGGTATTATATCAAAGCCTTGTTAAATTGTATTTTACTCTTTCTCATATTTTACTTATGTGCACTGATATTGAGAAGATAGGATTCACAGAATTACTTTCTGGGAATAATATAGTGGGGGGAGAATGCCAAATTAAATACTAATGTTGGAAGGGTAGAGTTGCAAGGTCTCACTAAAATAGTAAAAGATGGTCAAATATTGTCCTGTAGGATAGAGAGAAGAGGAATTTGAAATCCTTCGGAAAGCCTACAAGGAAAATAGAAGAGTCTTACAGACTTCGTGTATTTAGGCAACAGAAAATCTCTAGCATGGCCAAGAAAAAATAAAGTGGAAATTTTTTAGTGAAATTCTGTGTACTGCATTATGTTGTCCCTCCAGTAACCTCACACATTTTTGGTTAAGACTACAAAAATCATGAAACACTTGGTAAAATAACATTTTTAAAATAAACTGAAAGGCATTAGTCCTACATCAGAATTGTGGAGAATCTGAAGTAGTCATCCCAAGTGAATGAAAAGAAGGCTGACACGAGAGTCCATGCATGTTTATTAGTTAGGGCCACCATAGTCGCTGGTAATGTACTGCCACATCTACACCCCAAAGACCTTGATATTAACTGAGATGTAAGTTTTGTGAGCCCGAAAGCTGGAGATTCACCCATATCAGAGAATAAAGTTGTAATAGAAACTGTATCATTTAGTGCTGTGATGACTCTAAGAGTGGCACAGTGCCCGTGTCAATATTCACACAAAAAACTTGTAACTGCTTAGATAGATGCCACAAGTTTTGAGTATCTCCCTAAATGGATAANTTTTGTTTTCTTATAAATCAGCCAGTTCCAGATATTTTGTTATAAGCAACAGAAATGGACTAATACAAGCATGCAATGCATATAATGTGGTACTTGCTACTGATGGAATATGTAGCAGTGAGAAGAAACTAACTCAATGAAAGTTCACAAAAATAAAATACTGAGTGAAATCATTATAAAACAGAAAGAGGTTTACAGCATGCAACACCATTTGTTTCCATTTAAAGACATAATTTCTAAAATCTCAACAACACTGCATTTTCAAGAATGCACCTTTATCTAAGCAAAGATAAGGAGAGTAGAATGGAAAAACATACCTGTTAAATATAATTGCAAGTTGCTATCAATAGCAATGGAAGAAAATACGAGAGGAATAAAAGGGGAAA
>NW_007755467.1:0-395 GCF_000696425.1 Galeopterus variegatus | reverse complement strand
TTCTGGGAAATGGGTATTTTAAATTCTGATGAGGAGCAAAAACACTGGAACTGGCCCCAAACCTCAGTGAACTGTCAGCACTTGAGGAAAGGTAAGTGAGCTTCTCAGATTATGCCCTTGAATCTTATTTGTTCCTAAAAAGAGTGAAAGCAAAGTGCCCCAGGAACGATGGTCTGAGCATCTTCTTCAAAGTGAGTGCCAACTTGACTTAGGAAGCAGAGGGCGCTGCCCTGTGACTGACCTCCCTGCACCTGTTAATACTCCCAGCGGGCCCTCTCTTTCCTGCTTCCATCCCCTTCCTCAGCCTTTCAGGTCCTCCACCTTAGCTATAGCCCGAAGAGTCCTAGGACACATCCTCTAGAACAGTGGCTCTCCACTTACATGCTCCTAAGATT
>NW_007755466.1:7296-7502 GCF_000696425.1 Galeopterus variegatus | reverse complement strand
TTATTTTAAAATTTTGGTCTGTCTGGTACGACAAGCCTGCTTCATGGAGTGTGAGTCCTTCATCCTGTTATCTCTCCTGTCTAGTGGCCGAGCTCTCCAGGTGCTAGGTCTTTGGGCTTGGGAACTCAGGTTCCTCTAGGGTAATAGCTACCATGTCTGGTTGTCTACGTAGATGGAGGGGCTCACACATCACTCCTAAAAGAGGG
>NW_007755466.1:0-3712 GCF_000696425.1 Galeopterus variegatus | reverse complement strand
CTCGTTATTCCCAGGCTAGCAGTCAGCTCTGATCTTGAGATTAGATTACAGCCTGCAGGGTCGCTGTAAATGTGCTCTAAATTAGACCTGATGTCTAGATTCACGTCCAGAAAAGATTCACGCACTGCTACGAGGCTTGCTAGGTCTGAGTCAATCTTCAGGCTGTAGAGGAAGCAAGAAATGTGTGTAGTACATGAATATTCCCTGAGCGGGTCTTACTTCTTCTTCAAGAACCCTTCATGGCCAGTCCCCCATACAAGGAGAACAGGCAGAGCCTGTGCTCTCTCTGCTCAATGGTAAGAGTTCTTCTTCCCTACTGCTGTCTCCTGGCCTTGCTCACAATCTCCTACTGACAGAGACGAGAAAACAGACCATCTCTCCATGCACACTGAGATCCTGTAGTGTTCTCCCAAATTGGCCTGATGCAGGACAACATGCAGCTGACCACAGCAACTTGACCATTGCCAGGCCCTTACACTGTTGTGGAAATAGTGGTTTAAAATGAAAACACAGCCTCAATACAGACTTTACCTTCTACAAAACACAGGCCATTCATTACCCTCCTCTTTGTTCTTGTGTTCTGTGTCCCTACCTTCTAAGGAACAAGAAAGCCGTCTGTCCTTGTCTGTGCATGCGTGGCTTCCCACTCTTCTTCCCTACTGCTGTCTCCTGGCCTTGCTCACAATCTCCTACTGACAGAGACGAGAAAACAGACCATCTCTCCATGCACACTGAGATCCTGTAGTGTTCTCCCAAAGCAGCCTGATGCAGGACAACATGCAGCTGACCACAGCAACTTGACCATTGCCAGGCCCTTACACTGTTGTGGAAATAGTGGTTTAAAATGAAAACACAGCCTCAATACAGACTTTACCTTCTACCACACACAGGCCATTCATTACCCTCCTCTTTGTTCTTGTGTTCTGTGTCCCTACCTTCTAAGGAGCAAGAAAGCCGTCTGTCCTTGTCTGTGCATGCGTGGCTTCCCACAGTGGAGAGTTAATGTTCTCTTACAGCTTTTAGTGTTCATTTAAGATTCAGTATGTTTAATCTATTCACGCTTCTATGGATCATTTAGGGAAGGCTGAGGAGTATCTTATTTTATGTTTCAGAGGTCTCAAACCATCATGGCAGGGCCCTTTTTTATTTTTACTTTTTAGTTGCATCTGTCAATGGTCCCAGAAACTATATGGTAATGGACATGGAGAGTATGTACAATACATTTTCAGAAACTATTACACTTAACATTGGATGAGCAAGGCCAGGTTAATTTATGGGGTAGCAGCTCCCTGCTCATTGTCCTAGGGGCCTTTGATAATTGATCGTAAATGGATCTTTTTTCTGCCATAGAAATTTATTTGGTCAGGATGTGCTGTCTATCTTTCATGGTCCAAAAGCTAAAATCGCAAGGCACGATAACCCTTTCTAATTCAGGAACCTCACCATCTGTGTTTCACCCAATGCTACTTAACTCTACAGAGTCAGGAAAGAACAGCAGTAAACCGCCCACCCTGGAGCCCAACAGTGAGGGTCAAGGTGATACCCAAGGAACAAAGGCTTCAAATGACCTTGAGTCTGGGGTAAAGTTACACTCAGTGCTGCCTGGTGGGTCATTCTAGTTCCCTGGTTGTGGTGCAAGGGACATGACTCCACCTGCTTACAGAGGAGACACTTGGCAGACTTTACAAGGCCTCACCTGAGTGTTTGGCAGCAGAATGCGTAGCTGGTATGAATCCTTGTCCTCAAACATTTACATTTCCTTGGCAGCAACTTTGAGCCCCCAACTGCATTCCATTTTTGTCATTGTTGGGCTCTCCTCTCCTTCCCAGGGTTGCATCAGATTCAGGGAAGCTTCCACAAGGCCTGGAAAGGCGAAGATTTCTGACTGTGGGGTCTGTTGTGGTCTCACCGGCAACCCTCCTTCCCCATCCCAGCCCACAGCGCCCAGCAGCTCCCTGCTACACCCATGCTCTCAATCACTGAGCAAACTGTGAATCCAGTCCTATAGCTCTTCCACCCTACACATACCGCAAGTCTTCTTGCCCTCTTCTGACCCCCAGGGCAAAGCTGGGGAGTCACACTTCTCTGGGACCTTTGGACCTTTCCCTGCTCCCAGGCCAGAGGAAGCTTTTCCTCATACCACACCCCACCATGAGTGGTTTCATGAAGACATTCTGCTCCTTTCTTCAAATTCCATCTCACCTTTAAGAATCAGGCTTTTGGAAAACAAAAGCCAGGAAGCCTTGCAGGTCTGGCTTCTACCACACTGAGGTGATGAGGCACAGGGCATGTAGGAAAATGGGAAACATACAGAGAGGAAGAAAAAGGAAAAGAAACCCCAAATGAACATCTCCAAACTTTCCTGTAAATGAGTATGGCAGCAATAAACATAGCACTGCATTCCACGTGAGAGTCTAGCCTTCTCTTCAAGAAATGAAGGGAACATTTTACAAAAAGAAGGAAATTGGGTATTCAAATTCCTAGTTTTGTGCAAGGGTGTATTGGGGGACCGGGCAGGGGGGCAGTTAAAGGTTTATTTTCAGGGCACTGCTGATTTATCCTTTACAGATCAATCTTAACATCATTTTACTTTGTTGGAAAATATAAATTGACTTTGCATCCTATTTTTATTGTAAATAGTTTGCAAATGAGTGAAAATCACTAATATTCAAGAAGGCTTTCATAACTGCTGTCTATGAAAAAGGATTAAAATTTATCTGTAAAGTCATTTTTGTGTTCCAGTGACTTTAGCTGAGTCAGTCACAGGCCAAATGAGCAGAGCTGGTGTCCCTCAATTTAATAAAACACAATCTTTGAAACTTCGTACTTGTAAAACATTAATCTGACAGCTGGTTTTGCAAAAGTTGCAAAACCTTACACGTGGGTATACTGGGGGATTTTTTTTAAATATCAAGATGCCCTTGAAGTTTTTAAAAATATATATGACTAAATTTACAGTCCTACTGACAGCTGGTTTTGCAAAAGTTGCAAAACCTTACACGTGGGTATACTGGGGGATTTTTTTAAAATATCAAGATGCCCTTGAAGTTTTTAAAAATATATATGACTAAATTTACAGTCCTGGGTTTATATGTAGTTTTACAAAAGCATATCTGTTTTTTAAAAGTGTGTGTACCCATTCTCAGTGAAATGAACATTAAGCTAAATAGAACATTAGACTTCACCAATGGAAAAGAAGAAAATTCCCTGCCAGACCTGAGTAGTTGTCTCATGTGTTGGAGAGAGTTGCACAGTACGCGATGACTCATCAGGCCACAGACACCAACACCGAAGTGCACTCGTTTTGAGGCAGGACCTGCACAACAGGTTCTGAAGGCCCAGCAGTTCATGGAGTAGTTAAGTTGCTGTAGCCCTCCCTGGGCTTGCAAGGAAGAAAAGTAAAGGAGGACTTTTACATATCCCCCCAGCAAAATCATCTGTCTCTTGAAAAGTGACTCTTCTTTGACCAACTGGACCAACAGTCCATTTCCCCAGGTCTCTTGGTTTGTAAATATTTGTTTTGTGTATTTCAGCAGTTAATCTGACAAGACTGATAATTAATTTGGAATACACAGGAAATGAAGACCTACCAAACATAAATATCTGCTTTTCTAAGTAAAACTTTGTAGAACTAAGCATTTTAGAAAGCCCTACCCCTATTAATATGAGGGGAAGAAAACCTCCCTGCAGGGAAGAAACTGTCCAAGTGGTA
>NW_007755465.1:7274-7503 GCF_000696425.1 Galeopterus variegatus | reverse complement strand
CTGCCATCATCACATCACCTTCTGTCTCTCTGATCTCCTACCTCTCTCTTCTAAGGACTCTTGTAATTACATCAGACCCACCTGGATAATCCAGGATAGCCTCTCCACTCAGGACTCTTAACTCAATCACATCTGCAAAGTTCCTTTCATCCTGTAAGGTAACATTCAAAAGCTCTAGGATTCAGGAATTGGATACCTTCACAAGGATACCTGCATTCCCATGTTTATC
>NW_007755465.1:0-2799 GCF_000696425.1 Galeopterus variegatus | reverse complement strand
GGTTCTTCCTTAGACTTTACAGTGCCCACCAACCTCAGTTCCCCCAACTCAGCCTGTCCCTGGGGCCCCATGCAGCCTGCAGTCCCTCCACCATCAGCAGGAGGAAGAGGAAAGGAAAAGACAAGGGAGGCACTGGGCAGGTGCACTCACCCGACCTGCCCCTCTCTCTTCTCAGCAGGGCAGGGCAGGGCAGCATTCACAGGAGCTCCTCGTCTCACGGAATGCATACGTGCAAGAATAAATGGTATTAATGCACCCTTAGGGGTCCGGTGCAAGTCTGCTTTGCAAAAAATGGAAAAAGAGGCAATGTGGGATAATTAATAACTTGGCTAGTGTGGCAGAAAACATCAGTTTGCTGATAAAACAGTCACCCCCAACCCCTTTTTTCATTGATGTCTTCCACTATAAAAACTTGAACATGAAATATTTATTTTGTCTCCTACATCAAGAACTGACCATGTGACAAATTCTGGCAAGTAAGAAGTAAGCAGCAGTCTGCTAAGGGGATTCCAGGAGGCTGTTTCTTTCTCTGCAAAAGAAGCAGGCACATGGCTGGGGAATACGGATATGTTGGGTGGGGTGATGGCAGCTGTCTTGTGACAATGTTCAGCAAATGGGACAAAATACACAATACACAAGGAAAGTGATAACAGAGGAATAAGATCAACAAACCTGGATATTTGATGGCATCAGTGAGACAGTGAATTTAAACAGACATCAAGCACCTCCTGACAACTTCTTATGTGAGAAAACAAACTCTTGTTTGTTTTAGCTGCTATTCACTGGGATTTCTGTTACGCAACTAAACATGTTTCCAAACCTATATTAAGAAGTGGGTGAGGCCTCTGGCATTTTATGTTTTAATTCTGAACCTTATTATGGGTTAATTCTGTACTCAGGCACTGGGGAGAGATGGATCACTGTGGAGACGTGGAGGAGGACTTGAGGAGTTCCTGGTGCAGCTTCTGCTGTGGGCACAGCGGCACCCCCTCACCACCCCAGGAGGGTTTCATTGCCTCCGTGATTACTGCAATTGATGACTTGTGCTCCCTTTAGTAACCCTCCTTGGATAGGATTACAGCTTTCATTAGGCTGCAGCAAAACACAGATGACCTTGATGAAGCTTCCCTACCCAGCTCCTGGGCACCGTGCATGTCTGTGCATGATGGGGGGTGGGGGAAGCCCCATGCTGAGAGAGCCCCTTTTCCCTTATTGTTAACAATCCTTATGACAAGAAGCTATTCAATGTCACAAGCTCCCCAAACCCACAGGCCATTTTGGGCCCCCTCACTTCTGTACATTCTAGGATCCCTAACCCTTGGTCCTCTATGACACCCCTGCTGCTGTTGGATGCCTCCTGTATCCTGACACACTCACTCTAAAGCTGCTCAATTCACTATTTGTACAAACCCCAAGCTCAGCTCTCATTTTGTGCAGATATAAAGTGCTATTTGATTGATGGGGAGGGCATGGGGAAGTCTTTCTGCAGACTCTTACCTCTGCCATATCTGGCAGCAAATTCTGCTCTCAGGCTTTGGACTCAGCCGTGCTGTATCTCAAGTCCCCGGAAGTTATCCTTCTCTACCCTTTGTCCCTGTAGGCTGGGGTGGGAAGCTCTCTTTTCACACCATCCTATTTGACCTACTCTGTCTTAGGTCTCAGTTTAAACTTCACCTCCTTTGAGAAAATCTACCATGCCAAACACCTGAATTTTCCTGTTTTTCCCCAAGAATTCACATCATCTCTGCTTCTCTTTCATAGTCCCCATCACCTTGGCGGATGGTTATCCAGAGTCTCTTTGTAGATGGCCATCTTCAAGCAGGAGGGGTTGTCAGTTTTGTTTGCTGCAGGATCTCCGTTGTCCAGCACAGTGCCTGAGTGTGGGAGGCTACCAACAAATATCAGTAATACCAATGAATGAGTAAAGCAGGAATGCATACGTGCAAGAATAAATGGTATTAATGCACCCTTAGGGGTCCGGTGCAAGTCTGCTTTGCAAAAAATGGAAAAAGAGGCAATGTGGGATAATTAATAACTTGGCTAGTGTGGCAGAAAACATCAGTTTGCTGATAAAACAGTCACCCCCAACCCCTTTTTTCATTGATGTCTTCCACTATAAAAACTTGAACATGAAATATTTATTTTGTCTCCTACATCAAGAACTGACCATGTGACAAATTCTGGCAAGAAAGAAGTAAGCAGCAGTCTGCTAAGGGGATTCCAGGAGGCTGTTTCCTTCTCTGCAAAAGAAGCAGGCACATGGCTGGGGAATACGGATATGTTGGGTGGGGTGATGGCAGCTGTCTTGTGACAATGTTCAGCAAATGGGACAAAATACACAATACACAAGGAAAGTGATAACAGAGGAATAAGATCAACAAACCTGGATATTTGATGGCATCAGTGAGACAGTGAATTTAAACAGACATCAAGCACCTCCTGACGACTTCTTATGTGAGAAAACAAACTCTTGTTTGTTTTAGCTGCTATTCACTGGGATTTCTGTTACTCAACTAAATATGTTTCCAAACCTATATTAAGAAGTGGGTGAGGCCTCTGGCATTTTATGTTTTAATTCTGAACCTTATTATGGGTTAATTCTGTACTCAGGCACTGGGGAGAGATGGATCGCTGTGGAGACGTGGAGGAGGACTTGAGGAGTTACTGGTGCAGCTTCTGCTGTGGGCACAGCGGCACCCCCTCACCACCCCAGGAGGGTTTGATTGCCTCCGTGATTGCTGCAATTGATGACTTGTGCTCCCTTTAGTAACCCTCCTTGGATAGGATTACAGCTTTCAT
>NW_007755464.1:6817-7503 GCF_000696425.1 Galeopterus variegatus | reverse complement strand
CCCTCAGAAGCTCTGCCTCTCAATCCCAGTTCTGCCACTATCTGGACCTTCAGCAACTGTCTCAACCTCTCTGAGCCTCAGCTTTCTGATCTGAAAAACAAAGAGACGAATAACACCTACTTTGTGGGCTAAGAAGATCAAATGAGATAATATGCCTGAAAAGGGTGGGTATGCACTAGGTGCCAACGAGTGTTCACTGTATGTGTCAGGGCTAGGCCGAGGGAGGCTGCCTCGGAGTCAGGACCCCATTTCTCAGGAACTAGCATGCAGGAGGCATCCATACTATATACCCAGTCCATGGCAGCCATGGAGTTTTATCTCGAGGCCTCAGTCTCCTCATCTGTAAAATGGAGCAAGTGAGACACCCCTCTCTGAGACCTCTCCATCCTGACAATCTGTGCACGAGGGTCAGACTCCTTTCTGGGAACTGGTAGCATCACAAGAAGAAGGCAGAGGAAGGTGCCTGAGGGGCGGGGACCTTGGAGAATCTCAAGTGTCTGCCACGTGGTATGACAGACACTTCCTTCTTCCTCCCCAGCCCCATCTGCCTACACTTACTCCGTCCTTACCTCTCACTAGATCTTACTCACATCGAGGCAGTAAGTGGCATGGTGAGACACAAGGACCCTGAAGGTCCGCTGCCCAGATACAAACCTGCCCCTGCCTCTTATGACCCACACAATAGC
>NW_007755464.1:0-6240 GCF_000696425.1 Galeopterus variegatus | reverse complement strand
CCCTGAAGGTCCGCTGCCCAGATACAAACCTGCCCCTGCCTCTTATGACCCACACAATAGCGGGCAAGGTGACTTAACTTCTCTGGGCCTCAGTTTCCCCATCCATAAAACGGTAGAACAACAGTACAAACCTCTTTGAGTTGTTGGGGGATCAGGTGGTCCTGGCATGTTGCTAAAACAGGAATAAGTTTTTGGTATTATTATTATTTATTTTAAAGCATCTTGAAAAAAACAAACTGGTGCAGTGAAACCATGAATTGACAGATATTATTGCTCATAAGGAGGTTAAAACAATCAGACTTTTTAAGTGAATCAATAGAAAGAGAAATAATAAGTAAATAATAACATCGGGGATGGGTATACATGGGCCAAATCAGGAAGGTGTGCAAAGTGGAAAAGCAAGGCATTTGTGGAAAAATTATTAAGAATTTGAAGACAGGGAGCATACAGTTTTAAACCAAGCATAGGGCCCTGCTGCCCAAAGGGCCCTGTGTGACAGCCTTATGTGATGGTCACATGCGCATGAAGCAGACCCTGATTCTATATCTTAACAGCTGTATGGGTTACATGGATATACGCATTTCTTTAAACTCATTGAACTGTACACTTAAAACCTGTACATGTCACTGTTTGTAAATTACGCCCATGAAATTATATCGCTTAAAAAAAAGAAAACATGACAAAATAGGGTTACACGTTCCCAGGACATCACAGGCAGTATGGTTCAGCGTGAGGTGCAAGTACAGATTTATTTGTATAATGAATGTTGTCTTCTTTTAACTCTATCTGTGTATCTCTGGCCCCCGCGTACAGTTGCACAGGTTATTCACTGCCCAACCCTATGCCCAACCCACAGTGCAAATCATGACCCCCAGAGCTGCATGGTAATTTCTCACACTAAAGTATGATAAGGCCACAGAGCCATTTAGAAATTTAAATTACCACTGTTTACCCTTAATAGAGTCTTCTGAACATGGAAAAACTGTTTCCAATTATGAAACATGAAAGCTGGTCACTGTTTGGGGTTAATATGATGCTCTTCAAGAGAGTGAGCAGGCGAGATTGCCCAAATACCTAATTACCTGAAAGATAATCTTGAATAATTGGAATTAGAGCAACTAAAGCAATTATTAGTTGTTGTGATCTCCGGGAGCAATCCTCTGCCAGGCTGAGGGATTTAATCACCTTTAATAAGAGCACATAATTAGAGGAATCCAGAATTTCAGAAAAGAAAGTGGCAGAAGTAGCACTTCAGAATTAGGGAGGTGGGAGGGTTGTGTATGACACTAGAGCAGCGAGGCTTGACGGATGGCTGGGAAGGAAGAGTGGGATGAGGAGAACAGGAGGGATGCTGCTTTAAAAACCTCAGGAGCCTGGAGGATTAGCCTGACTCTCACCTACACCTGCTGTGTGACCTTGAGCAAGGCACTTAACCTCTCTGGGCTCTCCCTTCGTTCTATGCTTCAGCCATTCAGCAAATGTCTTCCATTGAGCACCTGCCATGTGCCTGGCACTGAGGACACTCAGTCTCACCCCTGAGCCCAGGCTGCACCAGGAATGACTTCCCCTGATGCCCCCGATGCATGAGAAAGAATTCTACTCTTCCCTCAAGGCCCCTCCCTCATGGTGCTTCTCCACGCAGCCTTCCCAGATTGTTCTCATTCCTTCCACAGCCCTCTGCCCATCCTCACAGATTGTGACTCTGTCCTCTTGTCTGTCTTCCCCCACTAGAAGGTGAATTCTTCAAGAGCAGAGGCTGTGGGGTCTCCTCACTGCCCCAGCTCCTGGCACCGAGGGATGCTGACCACTGGCCCAAGACAAGGTAAACAAAGATCCCCACAGCTATTCCTGAAAGCCCTGCCTCTGAGAGTTAAATGGCATCAGTTTGGCCAGCCTCTGTTGTGAGTTTACTAAGAATAGTGAAGAAATGATCTTGTGAAGGAAGATTCAGAGTTCCATGGATGGACCAGGGCCATTCATTCAGACTGTTGACCATTCCCACCGTGGGCCAGAAGGTTGAGAGCATTATCTTGATATTATCTGGGAATGGCAGGTGAGAGGGAGTAGTGGATGTTCTCCTGCCTCTCTGCGTCTTGAAATGTCTGTTTCATCAGGATGGAAAAAATCAGATGTCCCATTTTGCTGAGCCCTGGATCACAGGTATATACCTGGTCACTTGGGAGCACACAGTAATCGATGCACTCTGGGTGAGGGTGGGCTTCACAGAGACAGGACCTTTGGGTTGGCTTGTGAAGGTTGATGGAGAGTTCCCCAGACAGTCAGGGTTGAAAGACCGCCCTGGATTAATGCATGGCACAAGGATGCGCTGGCCACCCGGCGTGTTCCAGCTGCAGCCAGCAAGCTGACTCGTTTTTAGCTCTGATGTCAGAGTTTGGGCAGCTGTGGAAGCTGATTCCCCTCTCCCATCCCTGATCAGCATGTTCTGATCTATGCACGCTTCGGTGCTATGACATAAATCAATAAAATGCACTAAATAAATTAAGTGAGCAGCAGAATTGTAAATCGATTTCAGGCAGAGAACAGAGAGGTTGAGGGGACCAACAAGAGACTATTATAGGAACTGAAGTAAGAAATGACTCATGCAAGACTCAGGACTGTGGCCACGGAGACTTCCACATTGTTACACATCCCTGAAATATTAAACAAATGAAACCTACAAGCTTTGGAGATTGTTTCACAAAAATTGCTGGCTGGTGGCTGTCAGAAGTCCCAGCTCACTGGAAAACACCGGCAGGGAGCAGAGATGATTTAAAATAAGCTCAGCCCAGGTGGATCAGAGGAGACCAAGGCTTCAGGAGTCGGATCCTGGTTTCTAAACCCAAACGGGCCACCAGTATCTATAACATGGCCCTTGTTTGTTCGTTTGTTCCTTCCTTCCATCATTCAACAAACCTTTACTAAACTCTTGGTCTGTGCCAACCATCTGGGGCATGGGAGCCACAGAGAAAGACGAGATACAGTGCCTGTCCTCAGGGAGTGTCCAGCCTGGTGGAGTCACCTCAGGACAGTGTGATGGGTGCTAATTGGACCCCGTCACTGCAGCTGGGTACCTCTGGGGGTTCAAAGATGGCTTTTCAGAAGGGGTCATGTCTTAGCTGGGTTTTGAAGAATGAATAAGAGTTTGCAAAGCAAACAAGAGGTGGTAAAGGCAGGTCAGGTGGAGGGAAGGCACAGAGGCATGAGAGATAATATTGGAGACTTTGGGGAAAATGTACATGAGCAGGGGTCTGATATAACTGATTATTTAGAGTTCAGTGTGGGAAATATTTCTTTCCTTTTTAACAAAGTATAGCACACAAATAGAGCAG
Organism: Galeopterus variegatus; assembly: GCF_000696425.1. NCBI lineage: Eukaryota > Metazoa > Chordata > Mammalia > Dermoptera > Cynocephalidae > Galeopterus > Galeopterus variegatus. The sequence goes on along the minus strand of NW_007755464.1, from coordinate 2,911 downwards.
TGCATGTATCGTAAGCACACAGCTTGATGAATTTTCATGAACTGAACACACGTGTGTAACTAGCACCCAGATCAAGAGACAGAACACTGCCAGCAGCCAGAGCCCTCTGCGAGCTCCATCACAATTTCTTTTCAAGGGCAACCACTGTCCTGACTTCTAACAACACAGATTCATTTTGCCTTTTTTCCAGTTTTATAAAATGGAATCTTATCAAATGTATTCTTTTGAATCTCACTTCTGCTCAACATCCATGTTGCTGTGAGCAGTTGTATATTGTTCTTTTTCATGGCTGTATACTATTCTACTGTGTGTCGATGGGCATTGAGGAATAGATTTTAAGCAGCGCAGCCTGAAGTCTGAGAGGCCAGCTAAGAGATTCTTGCCAAAAGCCAGGAAAGATGTGATGAGAAGCTGAACTCCTGGCAGTGGAGAGAGAAAAGGACAGATGCGAAAGGTATTCAGTAGGCAGTGGAAGGTGGTTAATGACTTAGCAAATAGGAGAAAGCTGAAAGTTGACCACCTGCATGGAGAAAGCTGGTGGGAAGAAAACCTCAGAGGGTCCCTGGAATTGGAGGCACCAGGCCTAGGTGAGTTCCATACTGAAAACCAAGAATTAAATAAAAGTCTACATTTGGGACACTGGGATGCCCCTCAGCATCCTTCCCCTACATGATACACAGAATGGTTGAGGCTGGGTTAAAACACTGGAGACAGGAGGGTTCCTCTTTGAGAAACTGATCAGACCACGAGGAAAAGCCTAGTGAAGGTGGGTACTGGTTGACCAGATGGACTTTTGAGCTGAAGGGTTCATAGTTCAGATAACTGGGAAGTCCATTGGCCGGTATCCTCCTCCAACTGCACCTAGAACTTCCAAATAGCATGTTGGTACCTCACTCTTAAATATGAACATCAGTTACTTGAGGAAAACATAATATATAAAAGACAGAGGTCAAAATTAAAATAAGCAAAAGAACCTGAAAGAAGCAGGGACATTAGAGGGAATAGAAGAGAACCATGAAAAAAATTAATACCCTCAGAGAAATATGAGAAGATATTGTATCCATAAAACAAAGGCAGGAGACTATAAAAAGGAACATTCAGATAACAAGGAAAAGCTCTTAACATTAAAAATATAACTGCAGAGATTTAAAAAATGGAATGGCTGAAAGATAAAAGTTGAGTTAATATCTCAGGATTAAATAAAAAGCCAAATAAAAATGAAAATAGAAAATTAAAATAAATAAGAGCAGAAAATAAGATGTTAAAAGCTTCCTTCCAGTTAGGGAAAAAACGAGGTCACACAAAAGAATCAGACTGGCACTGAAGTTCTCAACAACACTGGAAGCTAGAAGGGGGCAACCAATACTTCCCAAATTTTGTGGGAAAATTATTACCAACCTAGAATTTTATACCCAGCCAAACATTCAGTCAAGTGTGACTAAGGAGTTAAGACAACATTTGGTGTGCAACATCTCAATCAACCTTGCTCTCTTTCTCAGGAAGCTACTGGAAGATATTTTCCCCCAAAATAAGGAAGTAAACCAAAAGGAAGACTACCTGGGATCCAGGAAGCAGAGGGTCCAACATGAGAGAAGAGAGGAAATTCCAAAATAATGGTATAGAGGGCTCCAGAATAGCAGCCCTAGACAATCACTGGGCCAGACTGGGGCTGCAGGTTGAAAGGCTCCATAGGAAAAGTTAGGAAGGAAGGAGTTATGAGTACCTGGTTGTCTTTCAAGATATTAAGAGAATATTTACACATTTGCAAAGCATCTGAAGATGAATTTACAACAGAAAACTAAACAAATGAAAAAATGAGGAGATGATTCACTCTAAGAGAGAAAAGTTATATACGAGAGGAAATGTAATCATCACACATTAATTACATGGCTCAGGTGTGACGTAATAATGTCAACAAATGACTTAACCAAATGACTTAACCCAAAGTGCTGTGTTGAGGGGAGAGTGATATCAGCAAAAACACTTCAGTTTTTCCTATCCTTAATAGCACGTTTAAAATCAATATTCGTTTTTCATTCGTTCAGCAGACATTTTGGAGCAGTGATCAGTGCCAGGCATTGCTCTGGGCACTGGGGATGAAATCCCTGCCCTCGTGGAGCTGACAGTCCATTGGGAGAGACAATCATTAATCAAATAGCCAGTGGAAAAATCAGGTGATTTTAGGTACAAATAAGTGATGTGAAGACAAACAAGTGAAGGAGTGGAGAGGAACTTGGGGGCAGGCGGGGCACCAAAGAGGATGTTCAAGGAAGAATATGTGACATTTGTACCAAAACCTGAATGATGGGAAGGGACCAACTGTGCAGAGAACTGAAGGAACCGCAAAAGCCCTGAGGCGCACGCTAGCTTGGCTGAACCAAGGAACAGCGAGGATTTGGGAGAGCCGGAGTGTGGTGAGAGGAGAACAGGGTGTAGGGCCAGGTCACGCAGGACCTTGTGGGCCACAGTGAGGTCGCTGACTTGTACCCAAGTGAGATGGGTGCCATGCGAAGGTTTTAAACAAGGGAGTCACGTGATATGATTTAGGCTTCAAAAAGATAATTGGGGATTCTGTATTAATATGTTTTCTGTTGCTTAAAACAGAATACCTGAAACTGGATAATTTATAAGAAAAGAGGTTTATTTCTTACAGTTTTGGAGGCTGGGAAGTTCAAGGTCCAGGGAATACATCTGGTGAGGGCCTTCTTCTTGGTGGTGACTCTCTACAGTGACACAGGCTGTCACAGGCAAGAATTTCAAGAGCAAGAGAGAGCCACCCTGCTCAGTCGCCCTTCCTATAAAGCCATCAGAACCACGCCCATGACCACACATCAAACCATCACTTACTCTTCTGTGAATGGATCAATCCATTGACAAGGGCACGGTTCTCACGATCCAATCACCTCTTAAA
>NW_007755463.1:7192-7503 GCF_000696425.1 Galeopterus variegatus | reverse complement strand
ACACAGAGAAACATATACCCTTATGGAAAGATGACCATGTGAAGACAGAGATTGTGGTAATTCTGCCACAAAACAAGGGCTATCTGGGGCTACCAAAAGCTGGAAGAGGCAAGGAAGAGCCCTCCTCTAGAAGCTTCAGAGGAATCTTGACCCTGCCAACCCCCTTTAATTTTGGACTTCTAGCCTCCAGGACTGTGTGAGAATAAATTTCTCTTGTGTTAAGCCACCCAGTTTGTGATACTTTGTTATTGCATCCTTGGAAACTAATACAGATACCCTATTAGTTTTGTGTAAATGTTTGTCTCCCTTAC
>NW_007755463.1:0-5695 GCF_000696425.1 Galeopterus variegatus | reverse complement strand
GCATCCTTGGAAACTAATACAGATACCCTATTAGTTTTGTGTAAATGTTTGTCTCCCTTACTAGACTCTAAGCTCCCTGAATACAGAGTCACCTCATTTTCTAACATGGCAGATATGCTCAGTAAATTTTGGATAGAGGCATTGACAGGTGGATGGACTGGTTAACCCTTTCATTCATTCAGCAGGTATAAATTGAGAGCATAGTTTGTGTCAGATACAACCCTAGGCTCTTGAGTATGCAGCAGGGTACAAAATAAATTTTTTAAAATCTGATCTCATGAAGCATGTAAGTGAACAATCAAAGATAGATGAATAGGTAATAAACAACTACTGAACAAAAATTTTCACTCTCCCATCTGGCCAGTATTTGTTCCGGCATCTCAAATAAACTAAATCTGCAGAATGAGTTTAACAAATTCAGTGTCTAAGGTTAAAACAGTGGTTCTCAACTGGGACAACTTATCCCCCCAAGTAACTTTTGACATTTTTGGTTACTACAACTGGGAGAGAAGGCTACTGGTTTCTAGAGAGTTGAGGCCAGCATTGCTGCTAAGCATCCTACTATGCACAGGACAGACCCCACGGCAAAGAATTATCTGGCCCAGAATGTCAACAATGCTGAAGCTGAGAAACTTTGAACCAGAGATTTGTGGGGAACCCAGGGACTGGGTTATAGGAAAGCAATGAATCTGTAGCATCTCTCATCAGTTAAGCACCGTGCTGAGATATTTATATATGTTAATGTACCTCATCCCATTTAACAGATGAAGAAACCAAGGCTCAAAGTTTAAGTGACTTTCCCAAGATTGATATTTAGTAAGTGGTAATGCCAACATTACTCCGAGTCTGACTACCAGTGTTACTTTCCCCATGTCACAGTGGCTTCGTTCAGTACAAATTCCCTGACTCAAAATTGGAAATGAAGTTGAACCCCAGGAGTGTGGATGTTGAATCATAATCAACACACAAAAAGGAGACTCCCAGGGCCACTGTAATACTGCCAGGACTTTAAGAGGGCTTTGTAGAGCCTATGGATATCATGGGGTATGCAGCCCAGTGGTGGAAAGGAAGGAAAAGTTTGGGGGGACATAAAAATGAGGAGTAGGAAGATCAAAGAACTGACTCTCCCCTAAATTCATAAACCAGATAGAGACATAGGTGATGAAAAGTAGTTCTTTAGTAATACAGGAGTTCCATAGACTAATGAGGATAATTAGGAAGGTGGGGAGAGAAGTACCTGAAATTAAATCATGAGAATATAAAAACTACAGCAAACAAAAAAGATATATATATATAAGAAATACCTGAGAAGAGAGGTTAGAAACACAGTTCATTTATTTGTCCATTCATCTGATATCTATTAAGTGCCTACTTTGTGCTAGGTAATATGCAAACACCGGATTATACAATGTGAGCAAACAGATGTGGTCCCTAGTATTGTGAAGCTTACTGTCTGATGGAACATGTCAAAACTGTTCCACAATAGGCTTATGTGTTTGTGTGCATACATGGATTTAGTCCCAATTAGATTTAGTGGCAGTTTGGGGAATTGAGAGGCTATTACACAACCTTGAGTTTCCATGTTTTCTTAAATTATGCAGCCTCTGTCAGCCTCTTTACATGCTTTCTTCAAGGATAATGGCATAATGATGATAATGATCTTCTTTCTTGTGTTCAAAAAGATTGCTCAGCAGCCTCTGATGAGGCTTAAGGAGTAGGAGAAAAAAGAAAAAAGAGGACTGGGTTTGGAGTGGCACATTAGAGGAAATTATTTGGGAGGATTAAGACTCTCCAGAAACAGAATGGCTCTTTCCAGAGTGACATACTTGAAATGATTTTAAATATATCGTATTTGGCACTCTAATAATAATGCAATCCTAATTTTCTTGTTGTTCCCCTCCTCATGTCCCCCTTCCATAGAGAGCTTTATAACATTCGGTTTTGAAATAAGTGACAAGGCAAATTACAGATCATTCTGGGGAGATCTCAGATAAATCTTTGAAGCAGGTACTCCTCATGTCCCCCTTCCATAGAGAGCTTTATAACATTCGGTTTTGAAATAAGTGACAAGGTAAATTACAGATCATTCTGGGGAGATCTCAGATAAATCTTTGAAGCAGGTAAATTGTACCTTCAGGGTCCTTTTATAACCAAAACCTAGAAGAGCTCCTGCCCAAAATTAGTGCTCAGTAAAAGTCTTCTAAATGAATGAATAGTTGCTCTTTTGCTCCAGGAATCCCTTCCATCCTTGCAAGGTACTAGGCATCCTCTTATTCTTTGATGACTGTGGGTGTCACCCTTGTAGTTCCTGACACCAATCATTCATTCACGTATTTAATGAGTGCTTACTGTGTGTCAGACATCATGCTACCAGAAACTTCATGACAGTAGCATTATTGTAGCTACTGCTGCTATGAGATTATCTAGCAGTCTCACGTAGGAAATGATGTGTACTCTGAAATGGAAAACATCCATTTTTTTTAAACTTATTTCAGCAAAAGATTCTTTTTACTAAAAGGAAAGACCTCCCCCATGAAAGAAATATAGCAGAGAATGCATTCTGCCAAAAGAACACATCCCACTCCATCCCCATCCCACCCCTCAATGCTGATTGCAGGATAGAACAGAGACTGATGCAACTCAGAAAGCTCAGGTTAGAAAGAGATGGCATCTGAAACACCATCTGAGCCACCCATCCTCAAGTAAATAAGGAAAGCAGACAGGTTAGCACTTTTTTCAGCATATGGGATGAAATCAGAGCTGAACGGAAACCTAATGAAGACTGTGTTTAAAGTGAATTTCTATGCAAGGCGAGCACATGCCCACTCCAGAGGCACCCTTATCTCACATGCAACATTAGTCCCATGAACTCTTCTGCAACTGTTTAGAATAGATCCATATTAAAGACAAGAGAAGGGGTCTATAGTATATCATTAAGTGAAAAGAGCAAGCTGAAAAAAATGTATTAAATAATTCCATGTTGTATGTGTATAAATCGATAAATATTTAATGTTTCTATACTATCAGTTTAAATTCTCTTTATGATACTTATCACTTCTTCTTTCTTTTTAAACACTATTTATTTTTCTATCTTTCTATTTACCTGTCTACTCTCACTGGAATGTCAGCTTCAAGAAAGCAAGAAACTTGCCTCTTTTACTTATAGCTGTATCACTACCCTGTGAACACACTTTGGAATATAGTAGGTGTTCAATAATTATGTACTGAAATAAAAAAGTAAATGAGTAAATTTGTCAACACATAAAAAGAGTTTTGGAAGAATATAGTGGTTACTTGTGGCCAAGGAGCTTGGTAGACAGAGAGAAACAAAAGATGGCAAATGTTTACTTAATATTCTTTCATATTTTGTGAATGTTCTACAACAAACCTATATTATTTATTAAACTTAAAAAATAAACAATGAAGTTTTATAAAGTTTTATAGTAAAATGTGGTTATAACTCAAAGATTATAATTCAACTTTATGCAGTTGAATTAAAGTCTTACAACATGAAGTTAACCACCCCTAACAAAATAGCTTGGGATAAGAAGAATACTGGGTACACATGTCAAAAATGACAGAAAATAGGAATAGAACTCAGACTGGATTCATTCATCACTACGGTCTGAATGTTCGTGTCCCATCAAAATTTACGTGTTGAGACCTTAACCTCCCAGGTGATGGAATTAGAAAGTGGGGCATTTTAGGAGGTGATTAGGTCATGACAGTGGAGTCTTCATGGAAGGAATTAGTGTCCTAATAAAAGAGAGTCCAGAGAACTGTCTTGCACCTTCCATCATGTGAGGACACAGCTAGAAGGTGCCGTCTACAAACCATAGTTTGGGCCTTTGCCAGAGATCAAATCTGCTTGTACCTTGATCTCGAACCTCCCAACATTCCAAACTGTGAGAAATAAATTTCTATTTTTATAAGCCACCCAGTCTAAGGTATTTTGTTATAGCTGCTCAAACAGACTAAGACCACCATCTTCAACTAATAATTTTGTCTTCTTTTTAGAAATTCCTGTGTTAAACCTTCTAGGTAGGTTGCCCCTTCTGAACTGCTATAGAGAAATAGAGAACCTTCTAGAGCTACAAGGTGATTAAACTACATAGAGTGCTGTGTTTTAAAAGGCTTACTTCAGTCTGAGTGACACATTATATACATACTATATATATATATATATATATGCATACGACATTAGACACACTAGTTATAAAGATATGTAAAACTCCTTTCCTGTTCCCAAGAAAGAGCTTAAGATTTGATGGGTGAGACAGATAAGTGAATAGAAGAATTGTGATACAATGTGCCAATATCTGGACAAATTGTTCTTGGAGCAGAAGCAAATTTATATCATGGCATATTGTGTTGCAATTTAATGTTTGAAGAATGACTAAGAGTTTGCTTATTAAAGAAGTTAGAGGAAAGTTGGGGGAGGCATTTATGTCTGGTAGTTCTTGGTGAATTGTCACAGCTTTTCTTGTAGCAGCAACCAATTCTCTTGAGCTTTTCATACAAACATTGACTGGGATCATAATATGTCTTTAGCGGGGATGGGGAAGTGTAAGGAAGAGATTGTTGAAATGCAGTATTCCATTTCCCCAAGTCCTGATTTTTTGGATCTTACTGACTACTTGCTTGAAGATTAGTATTTAATTTTTGTTCAAAATCCTAGCACTATAACTAAGATAAATACTGTAAGATATTGGATAGGTCGAACTATGGAAGAATAGAGTTTGCTCTTTCTCAAATCATACCACATGGATAGCTGCTCATGCCACTACTTAGAATAAGAATTATCAATGGGAAAAGTGTCTTGCCAATACTTCCACTTTCTGTTCTCATTATACAGAGCTACTTCTGCAAATACATGCATACTATTTAGGGTTTTCATTCTTTTTCCCACTTGCAGCAAAACTTTATTCAAAAATTGCCTCCTCTCTGAAGACTTCCCCAACTCTCTGAGAGTATATCACTCATTCCTTTCTTTGAATTAATTCTATTTCTTTTATGTTCTTCTCTAATAATACCTAATTCACTATAGTGTAGTTTCTGGTTTATATGTTTTTCCTTCCCTACCATGCTATCAACTCCTCAGGACAGAGATCATCGTGGCTCACTCAGCTTTGTATTTTTGGCACCTAGAACTTTGCCTGGGACAATGGCGGTGTGGAGTTTGGACAACAGAGAGAATTCTTGAGCCAGCATAATCAGCCAAGGGACAATGTTTATTTAAATAACAAATCCAGGGCCGGCCCCGTGGCTCACTCAGGAGAGTGTGGCGCTGGTAGCGCCGAGGCCATGGGTTCGCATCCTACATAGGGACAGCCAGTGCGCTCACTGGCTGAGCGTGGTGCAGACCACACTGTGCCGAGGGTTGCGATCCCCTTACTGGTCAGAAAAACAAAAACAAACAAACAAAAAACAACAGTAACAACAAAAAATAAATAAATAACAGATCCAGGGACACAGGTAATCTCTTCTTTACCCATACTGAATATCAAATTCTTTTTTTATTATTGAAACCTAATTGATTATACATATTTGTGGTTTACCGCATTGAATATCAGTATCTGTGTACAATGTGTGATGATCACATCAGGATAATTAAAATATCATCATTACAAAACAATCATTTCTTGGCGTTGAGGACATTTGATCTCCTCTCTTCTAGACATTTGATGACATGCAG
>NW_007755462.1:11357-12710 GCF_000696425.1 Galeopterus variegatus | reverse complement strand
CCTAGAAACAGCTTGGGGAATGGCCTTGAGGGGGCAAAACTGGGGCAGGGTGATTAGTGGAGAGGTTGTAGACACGGCAGGATGTGATTACTACCTGAGCAATGGTAATGGGAGTGGAGAGGAGAGGCCACACTTGAGAGCAGTTTAGTAGATAAGATCACTAGCAATTAGAGAACCGCTGGAGACGAGGAGGTGAAAGGTGGTGTCCCTCCATCCATCACAGCTACGCCCGCGTTGCAGTTGTGGCACTGGCTCTAATTCACGGACACAGTCAGCCTTGTGCACACAGTGATCTGAGGGTGGCATGGAACCAGGTGGAATAAGAAGAGGCCCTTGGCTCCATTCAGAAAAGAGTTAATTCCTCAGCTTCTCTTTGCAAAACTTCTACTAGCAAGGAGAGATTGATAGTCAATATCAAACTCAGCTGTACATAACTGCAACTGGCCATCTTTGGCAATTGCTATATATAGTTGTGTTGATATGAATGGTTGATAAAATAGTGTATCAATTCCTTTAAATGATTTCTTTTGTTGTCTTTACAAACAGGGAGTGAGAAAGTATGTGAAGATGAAATCGGTGTCTAATTTCATGGTCCTGAATATAAGTAGTAGTCACCCCCATGATCTTCAAATCAGGACCCACCCAAGCTCTGTGTGAATGGACCTTACCTGACAAAAGCAGATTAAAGGGCTAGATATGTAGTATGATTTGGAGAGACTCATCAAGAGGGCCCCCATCTAAAGATCTAAGTGATTCAATGGCAAATTCATGAAATAAAGCCATGACTTCAGAATTCCCACCAAAAATTCTCACCAAACTTCCCTTTTTTGGCCTAAGGTTTTGATTGGCCCTTAAAATACAAATGTCTGTGGAAGGGATAGACACTAAGCTTTATTGATCACTTACACTTTCATGTGAATGAGATAATGCTTTCCTGAGTAGGCTCGATAAAGCAAGAATGGAGGATTGTATGCCTGAGGGGACTTGCAGAGAAATGCTATAAGGGGCAATGATCCAGGGGTGGGCAATGACCCAGGGATTCTCTGGGTATGAGAAACAGAGTAGGGTACAGAGTAGGGGTTAGCAAACTTTTTCTACAAATGAACGATAGTATTTTAGGCTTTGCAGGGCTTACTATTCCAATTGCAAATACATTATCCAGCAAAAGAATGGGTGTGGCTGTTAGAATAAAACTTAATTTACAGAAACAGGTGGCAATGGGCAAAATATGGCCCATTTGCCATAGTTTGCCAACCCATGTATAGAGGTAAAAAACAAAACTCAGCCTTGTAACCCCAAGGTCACAGGTTTGGATCCCCACACCAGACAACTGCAAAAAAACCCACAAAAAAC
>NW_007755462.1:5207-6590 GCF_000696425.1 Galeopterus variegatus | reverse complement strand
ATCGCTTGATAAAAAGATGAATAGTAAATCCAGGCTAATCATGTAAAATGTTTCTTTACTTAGAATGACATTAAATAGCAAATATAAGACACCATGACAAGTTGAGAAGCAGTGGAAGAAAGGAAAAAGCTTAATATTTCGGTATATTTGGTGGTACTTTTTTCCTGCGTTTTGAACAGGGCCAACATTTTTATAGCTGAACACAATGTCCTGGGTAAAAGGAGCTACTGTAAATAGTCCTTTGGTGTGAGGTTTTAATAGATCTGCAACATAAGCAGCCCCACTTTAGACAAGCCCAAGTACAAAATGGCACCATCCACCTCCTCCCCACCCCTCCCCCTTCCCTTTACGAGAAGCCTCCTGACTTAAACAGAAACCCTTTTTGCTTCTGCAAGGACACAGTTCTCCACCCCGGTTCACATTAGCATAATGCCCCTCCTTGAAGGTATCAGCAGCCCTTGGCGCACTAAGAGCACAGCCCGGCAGGTTTTCTTCCTTTAATAAAGCTTGAAGGGTACCTGGCATCTCGGCTCACTTTCTTTCAGGTTTCATGTCTACATGGCCAGGCATTAGGCTGTGCTTGCTGGTGTAGCTATAGGTGTCAGAGGAAGATAGACTCATCTGTGCCCTTGTTTTTGTCTCCCCTTTGCTTTTGGGCTTCCCTAGAGACTTCTTAAATGTTCTAGAGAGTTATTAGACAGTTCTTTCAGTTGTACTCCCCTCTTATTATACAGGAGCCCCACTGATGCGCTGTGGCACGATGTGGGGGAGGGCAAGTGTTCTACAGTCCTAAGAACAGGCCTCAGTCGTTAGTGAGCTTGTGCCCCTGGGCTGTGACCTTCTCAAGTGCCTCTCAATTTTGTTTTGTCTTTTCCTCTTCAGTGAGACAGGAAGACTAGAGTGGGCTGGAGCTGGGTATTTCCCTTCTTCCCCCAGGTTGGTTAAGCTCTAGTTTCTCTGGAGGGCAGGCTTTGTTCAGTAGAATNTTCTTCCCCCAGGTTGGTTAAGCTCTAGTTTCTCTGGAGGGCAGGCTTTGTTCAGTAGAATGGAATGTTCTGGGCATATTTAAAAATGGCTACTTTTGTTGTAACAACTACAACTAACAAACGGAAAGGACATTCATGGGGGGGAGGGGAGAGAGGGAGGAGGGCGGGAAGTGTCGGTGGTGGGCCATAATAATCATATACATTGTATATTGACAAAATAAAAAAATAAAAAAAAAAAAAAAAAAGTAAAGGTTCTCCAGAAAAATGAAAAAAAAAAAAAAAATAAAATAAAATAAAGTGAATCTTTGTAGATAGCAAAAAAAAATAAAAAATAAATAAAAATGGCTACTTTTCCCACCCCCTGCTGACAGCACTAGGGATTTTTTTTCTCTGATCT
>NW_007755462.1:0-454 GCF_000696425.1 Galeopterus variegatus | reverse complement strand
GTTGCAGATCTATTATTCCTGCCTTTTAAGTATAGGAAAAAGGGGAAAAGGGTGGAGGTCTAATTCTTCTGGAGCTACTTCCTGCTGGAGGTGGACGGAATGGAAAGATCAGGTGGAAAAATCAGGCCAAACAAAAACATCCTGTTCGTTTCCTGGGGGGAAGCTGTGTTCTTCCCAGTTTCTGACCTGGAGAGGCTGGTATCCTCCTCCTCCCATGAAGAGTTCAGTGACCTTTTGGCATGTGTTCCTGTAAGAAATTAGAGAAACACTGAAAGAGGCAGGGACCAAGAAGAAGAAGATGGCCTATCATGATTAAGGGTCCTAGAAATGTTGTCAGCCAGGGGATCCATTTCCATAGCCCACTCTAATTGTCCCAGGAGTCTGCGGCAGCCAGTCTCTTTTCAGCCATCTGGTTGCCAGATTTGTTTGTGTAAAAGCAGCATTCCTCCCTTAG
>NW_007755461.1:5171-7504 GCF_000696425.1 Galeopterus variegatus | reverse complement strand
AAAACTTGCCAATGAAACTATTGGGATGTGGACATTTCTTTTTTCTAGGTTTTAAACTATGTGTTCAATTTCTTTAACAGTTACAGGACTACTCAAGTTGTCTAATTCATCTAAGGGGACCTGTGGTAGTCTGTAATTTTTTAGGAATTGACTCATTTTCCTCTAAATTATTGAGTTCCTTTGCATGAAGTTGTTCATAATGATCTCTTGTTATTGTGTAATCTTGTTAAGACAAGTAAACAGATATAATGTTGGAGGGGGGAGGACAGAGAGGAAGGGAAGAAGAGGAATGGGTAAAGGTTCTCGAAAATCAACTACAATGCATATTGAGAAGTTAAAATAAATAAATAAATAAATAAAATTAAAATCTTTAAAAAAAAACCCAACTTCCTTCTTAGTACTGCTTTTGCAGAATCTCACAGGCTTTGGTATGATGTCTCTTCATTTTTGTTACTTTTAAGAAATTTTTTGATTTCCTGTTTAATTTCTCCTTGGACCCATAGGTCATTCAGGAGCCTATTGTTTCATTTCCGTGTATTTGTATAGTTTCCTGAGTTTTGCTTGTAATCAATTTCTAGTTTTAATCCATTGTGGTCTAAAAAGATACTTGAAATGATTTTGATTTTTTAAAATTTGCTGAGACTTGATTTTGATCTAACATATGGTCTATACCAGAGAACGTTCCGTGTGCTGATGAGAAGAATGTATATTCTGTAGTTGTGGATGAAATGTTCTGTAGATATCTTCCAGTTTCAAATGGTCTAAAGTATAGCTTAAATCCTGTGTTTCTCTACTGATTTGCTGCTCACATGATCTGTCCAGTGCTGACAGAGAGCTGGTTAGGTCCCCTACTGTTACTGCATTGGGCTCTATCTCTTTCCTTAGGCTTAAAAGCGTTTGCTTTATGTATCTCAGTGCCCTGGTGTTAGGTGCATATTTATTTATGATTGCTATATCTTCTTGCTGGATATATCCCTTTCTCATTGTATAGTGGCCTTGTCTCTTTTCATGGTTTTGGTTTAAAATCTATTTTATCTGATATAAGAATAGCTGTTCCTGTTCATTTCTGGTTTCCATTTGTGTGGTATATATTTTTCTAACCTTTCATTAGTAGTCTATGTTTGTCTTTACAGGTGAGGTGAGTATATAGAAGACAGCATATAGTTGAGTCTAGCTTTTTAATTCAGTCTGTCAGTTTGTGTCTTTTGAGTGGGGAATTCAATTCATTTACATTTAGTGCTGTTATTGAGAGGTATTGTCATACTCCTGGCATTTTATTGCTTTTTGTTTAGATGTTTTGAATATCTTTTGTTCCTTTTTCCCCCTTTTATTGTTCATCTTCAATGTTTGTTGGTTTTTGAGGCAGTAAGTTTTAGTTTCTTTTTCTTTCTCACTTGCATTTTTGTTTTTCTAGTGGGTTTTGTTCTTTATTTTGTATTCATGGCAGCAATTACTGTTTTTTAGATTCCAGATTTAGAACACCCTTGAGAATTTCTTTCAGGGCTGGTCATGTAATGGTGAACTTCTGCAGTTCTTGTTTGCATGGGAAATACACTATTTCTCACATGTTTCTGAAGGATAGCCTTGTTAAGTATAGTATTCTTGGCTGGCAGGGTTTTTTTCTTTAGTATTTTGAACATATCATCCTATTTTTTTCTGGCCTTTAGAGTTTTAGCTGAAAAGTCTGCTGTTAGACTGATGGGGGCTCCCTGATAGGTGACTTGACACTTTTCTCTTGCTGCTTTTAGGATTCTTACTTGTCTTTGAGCTTTGCCAGTTTGATTATAATGTGTGTTGGAAAGGATCTTTGTGGACTGAATCTGTTTGGTGATCTTTGAGTTTCCTGGATATGAAGGTATATGCCTTTTCCTATACCTGGGAACTTTTCCCTTATTAATTCATTGAATAGGTTTTCAATGCCTTTTCCTTTCTCCTCCCATTCTGGAACACCTATGAATTGAATATTTGCATGCTTACGGTTGTCTGCTAGCTCTCTTAGATTTTCTTCATTTTAAAAAATTCTGTTTTCTTTTTTTTGTCAGACTGGGTTATTTTGAAAAGACTGTCTTCAAGATCAGAAAATCTTTTGTTTGCATGTTCTAGCCTGTTGCTTAAGCTACTGGTTGTGTTTTTTATTTGGTTGATTGAATCTTTCAGTTCCTTGAGTTCTGCTACATTTTTTCAAGGTGCTAATCTTTTTCTAAATTTCCTCCTTTATATCCTAGACATGTTTTTTTTCCATTTCATTATGTTGTCTAACTCATATGTCAGCGAGTTTCCTTAAAATTGTTGCTCAGAATTCCTTTTCAGTCATTTCAAGAGTTTCCTGCTCT
>NW_007755461.1:4309-4565 GCF_000696425.1 Galeopterus variegatus | reverse complement strand
CAGTTGGCACAAAGTGGTTTTCCAGCATTTTCAAATGAAAATAAATATTTTCTACCTATTCGTTTCTCTGTGGAAATTAAAATCAAACATCCTGCTCTGTAACAAGCACAGGGAATTGATGTATAAGAACAGCTTCCAAGGTCTCTTCTCTTCCACGAATAACTATGATTTGCCACAGGCTCTTGAGATATTTATAATGTTTACACATATGTAGTGGTAGCAGAGCACTGGAGAAACCCAGTGGCTAATAACGCAG
>NW_007755461.1:0-782 GCF_000696425.1 Galeopterus variegatus | reverse complement strand
CCTTCTTGACTTCTTTGTCAGGCATTTCACATTTTTACACACACCAATCTTTGTGGAGTTTTACCTTCTCTTACTTCAAGTCATCACATTCTCCTCACCCCCATATCACTCATTCCTTCTGACTACTCCTTCTCTGTCTCACTCATTCTTTGGTCATCTTCCATCCCTCTCATCTATGTAGTATTCCTTAGCATATAATTCTGCCTTCTGATCTTAATTTATAAGTTTTCAAACCATCCTAGCTTTATGGATGACTCATAAGTCTTCTTCTGGCCACCCACTTATAAATACCATAGACTTCATAAAACATTACACAGATTACTCAAACATTCATATTAAGTTTGAACTTAACTAGCTATTACCCAACTTGTCCACCTCCAATATTCCGTTAAATACCAGAAGATGCATAAAAATTCCAAAGCACTACAAACAGAAATACTGGTTAGTGGTCTGCCATATCTCATGAAGAATTTCCACAGATAATATTAAGAGAGAAAACAGGCTAGTCAGAAAGAGATTGGAAGATTACTAGTTCTCTATAATGCTTGCCCCTACCTCAAAGTCATCTCCTTTTGTTGTTTCATAATCTATCAAAATTTTTCTTTCCACATCAACCCTGGAACTATAATGATTCCTAATGCGACATGGCTAATGGAAGAAAGAATCTTAATCTTTATAACATCTCATGGTATAAAGCATATGAAAGGTAAAAGAAGCCAGGGAGGAATAAGACATTGGATTTTGTGGATTTCTTTATTCTGTACTTCTGACAAGGGAAAAAA
>NW_007755460.1:7255-7505 GCF_000696425.1 Galeopterus variegatus | reverse complement strand
TGTGACAGTTCAGGTTCTCCGAGAAGCAGATATCATGATGGAATTCAATGCACAAGAGATTTCTTGGAGGAAATGCTGATGAGGACTAAAGGGGAGAGGGAGCAGGAGAAAGTTAAGGAGAGCCTTTAGGACACGATGCGGGTCTGACACCTATGAAAGGAGAGTGGGAAGAATGGATTGGGAAGAAAGAGCTTCAGACAACAGCTCAGCTCCAGGAAGGTGACAGTTATGCCAATGGGGCAGTCTGGAG
>NW_007755460.1:4324-4743 GCF_000696425.1 Galeopterus variegatus | reverse complement strand
AGAGTAAGAAAGAGTGGAAAACAGAACATAATCAGTTGCCAATATTCACGGAACTCATTCTGTGAGGACAGCTTTCTCCATGAAAGTAGACAGACTGCCAGTTCTAATCACAGGCATCTGGAAAGAAAATGAGCAGAAGATTCCGAAGTCTACTTTATGATTCACCACTCACTCCTAGGCTTTGGTCTTCAATAGTTACTATTGATCTATCCATGGTGTTTAGTATTGCCTTGGAAAAGTCACTTCATCTCTCTGGTCCTTACTTTCTCAAATGAGAAAATTAGTCTAGTTCAGCGGTCTTCAATCCTAGTTGCACACGAGAAACCCCTAACGAGCTTTGAAAAAGTGGTGATCCCCAGGAGTAGGCTCAGATCAATTAAATTCAAACATGTCAGGGCTCAGTTTGGGTATGGGCACTG
>NW_007755460.1:1339-2270 GCF_000696425.1 Galeopterus variegatus | reverse complement strand
TCACCTTTCTTATGACTCTAGCACACCTGTGACTCTTACGATTTACTCTCTGCCATCTGATATTTTGGTATCTGCTGCCAGCTCCCTGATATTCTGTTTTTCCTCTTTCAGATTCCCAATAGAGAGACTATGATTGGCCTAGTGTGACCTTGTTTGGACAAAGCTTTCCATGCCAGGCCTCTTCATCAGCCTCTGGTCAGCCTATTATGAGCAGCCATGGGTCATCTCATGGTCTAACACCCCAAGTCAAGTGAAACCTGGCCAGGGTGACGTTATATGAAGGCTGTCCCTCCATCCCTTCCTGCTTGCCTGCCATCCCCCCACAGCCAGCTGGAGCTCAGTGCATAGCTATTTCCCTTAAAAGTAGATACTAAGATTTATCTGTGGCGCATACACATGTGCACTGGAAATACTTCACCTAAGGCTGGTCCCAGCACAGCGCTGTTGAGTTAAAAAGGGAGACCTCGGTTGATACACTCTTTAATGATGTGGCCATGGGGGGGGGTGTCTTGAAGATAACTAGGGATGGCAAATAAGGTAAAAGGGACTATATGAACAGGGCATGGAGGCTGGAAAGCTTGTTTGCTTTAGACCTTGTGTGTTTGTTTCAGACATCATTATTAGTCACTTTTTCACTCAGGAGACATGTATCGAGCAACTACTATATGCCCAAGGATGTGTGTGTGTGTGTGTGTGTGTGTGAAGGTAATTTAAAAAGTTCATGGGAAGGTTTGTATTCACTTTCAACTCTATTTTTCCATGAACTTTTTGAAATATACTCATATATATGTGTAAATAAATACGTATGTGTATACATATACATACACATACACCTTCAGGCTTCCAGAAGCTGCCGGTATAGTATGGATATGAGGGAGAATTACCATGTACAGACTTCTTACTGCTGTGGGTCAGAGTGAGCTTTACACTC
>NW_007755460.1:0-568 GCF_000696425.1 Galeopterus variegatus | reverse complement strand
GCTGGTTACTTTTAATGCTTTTATATACTTGGGCCATTTAAAATGCCAACTATATGCCTTTTTATTTAGGTCCTCTTGGTGACAACCTAATTATTTCAAATAAGAACACTTCATAATATGTGTAATTGGTTTATAAATATGTGACTGTTTGTCTATCTGCAAGGATGTATATGTACGTGTGTGTGTGAGAGTTTATGTGTACTCACCCCAAAAGCTATAAAGCCTAACACAGCTCTTGTCACACAATAGACGGTAAGCAAATGATGTATGAATGAGTGACTGGAAACCACACACAGGAGGAACACAAAAAACTAAAGTGTTGGGTTAAACGTAGAATTACAGAGGTAGGAAAAGAACGGCATAGCTACAAGGAAACTTAATAGTTAGCATAGTGCATTGAAGATAACTACTGTTATTACAACTGTTTTACCATTTAGGGAACAAAGGTACAGAGAGGTTAAATATCTTCACCTAGGATGTCTCACCCAAATACAAGTGGCCATTCCAACTCAGATATTCCGGTTCCAGAAAGTCTATGCTCTTGGCCACTATGTAGTCCTGCCTGTTG
>NW_007755459.1:7118-7505 GCF_000696425.1 Galeopterus variegatus | reverse complement strand
CTGGATGGGGACAGAGGACAGGTATCTTGATTCTTTCTCCTTCCTTGCTTTCTTCCTTTATAGTGTAAATTTTAATAGCTGTATTAACATATAATTTACACCCCATGCAATTTACCCTGTAAATCTTAATTGGCTTTACTTAGTCGTAAACAAATAAATCTTATTTCATCCACCTGTTTCCCTTTCCCAGAAGCAACCACAGTTCCCAGTTTCTTCTCAGCTCTTTCAGATAATTTCAGAGAATTTGTATTTATATGGAAATATGCATCAGAGGAATACTTTCTAAGTTACAAAGAAAAAATACTCAGAGGGTATAGATAAGGCACAGAAATCTGACATCTGAGGCTGATTCCATCTTGGATTCTAGCAGAGCACAGAAAACGCTGA
>NW_007755459.1:3638-5263 GCF_000696425.1 Galeopterus variegatus | reverse complement strand
AACATCAGCACGTGGGATCCCGGAACTTCACAGCCAGAGACCCTTGGAGACCGGCCAGTCCGGCATCATCTGCCAGCCGGAGGTGCCCAAAGATAGGCAGCCAGAGGTGCCCGAAGATAGACAGCACAGCTTGGCGGGTGGACCCGCAAACCTTGTACACGGGAAGGATGTGTGCCCGCTCTCTGCTGGCTGGCTCAGCCCCGGGAAGCCGGGCACAGGGCATGAGACCAGGGGCTCTGTTCTGACCTTGCTGCCCCGCCTTTTCCTTCAGTTCGTTGCACACGTATTTATCGAGCACCCACTGTGTGCCAAGCATCGGGCTGGACACAGAAATAATGTGGTGACGAAGCCAGCTGCCCAGCTTCATGGAACTGACATACAAGAGGGTGAGACAGATGGTGGGCAAGGACACATGGAGTGTAAAATCAGGGAGTGACAAGTGGGGTGAAGAAACCTGAAATGACACGAGGGAGAGAGCCCTGCAGAGCAGGATGGGGGTTGGGGAGGGTCCCAGAGGGAAGAGCGTGTGCACAGCCCTGGGGTGGGCACATGCTTGCTGTGCTGGAGGGATGTCCTAGAGGCCTTGCATCTGCAGCACAGGGAGGGAAGGAGGGGAGGGAGGAACAGGAGAGGAGACGTGCGTGGCAGTGGGAGGCGCAGTCGTAGAGGAACCTGCAGGCGTGGTGAGGGCTGTGGCTTCTCCTTTGAGTGAGAGGGGAACCTGGGAGGATTTGAGCAGAGGCGGGATGTGCCCTGACTTAGGTTTAACACAATCTCTCTGGCTGCCCAGTGGAGGATGGACTGTGCATGGGATAAGAGTGGAGGCAGGAAGGCCAGGGGAAATCTAGTGGGATAGTCCTTGCAAGAGGTAGTCGTGGCCTGGCCTGATGCGCTCTGAGCCAGGGCAGCCTCTCTTAGCTGGTCTGTGCCCTTCCATGAAGACACAAGACAGGGACAGGAGGCTTCCCCCAGCCCCTACCCCTTGACACCAGCCCACGGTCTCCCTGCAGCTGGAGAGATATATCAAGATGAACTTGACGTCACAGCTGGCGCAGGCCCAGCAGCAAATGGTCCAGAACGAGACTGTCACCATGCCAGACTTGGGATCCAGCCTCTTGAACCATGCCACAGCCCAGACCCACAAACTGACCAACATGGAAGCTCAGGTAACAGAGGGTGAGCGAGTGGCACAGAGTGGCCTGCAGCTAGCCAAGTGGCTCACAGCCCAGGTCATCTTACCTTGACCTCTGTCCCTGGGTGGGATCAAGACCTCCTGTAGGCCTATAGCCCCCTGGTCCCCTCCTCCCTGAAGAGCCTGTCACAAAATTATCTTTCTTCAACCCATGAGCTAATGGGTAGGATGGTGGGGGATGCAAACACTGGGCTTGGCTTTTCTGTCTCTGTGACTCCAGTGCCCAGGTCTGTGATGGCCCTGGGGTGAGGGGTGAAGCAGCACACTCCCCTGCCCTCAGGGGTCTGACAGTGCACCAGGGGAGGAGGGTCCTGAATAATTCATTAGACCTCAGGGGGCTGAGGACTCTAAGAGGGGGGTGTGTTTGTTGAGCCCCTGCTGGGGGCCAGACACTGTTGGAGATGCTTTGTTCTAGTTGATAGGACTAAAGAAA
>NW_007755459.1:1344-2513 GCF_000696425.1 Galeopterus variegatus | reverse complement strand
CGTTCCAGGAACATCAATGAGGCCAGTGTGCTGCAGTGACCAGGGGGAGAGTGGCAGGCAGGGACCAGGGAGGGAATGAGCACAGATCTCATCCTAGGGCCTTGCAGGCCATGGTGAGGACCGGGCTTTTCCACTGCAGGGGATGAGCCACAGGAACATTTTGAGCAGAGAGGAAACATTTATGAGGCTGCCTCAGGCTGTTGAGTAGAGAATGGACTGTAAGGGACAGGGAGTCCTATGAGGAGGTCAGTGTAGGACAACCAATAGGACAGAGGTCAGCACCAGTGCAGAGGCTCTGGAGGGAGAGGAAAGTGGCCAGGCACATGTGGAAGGCGGAGCTGACAGCGCTGGCTGATGCAGTGGACGTGGGGGTCAGGCCTCAGCAGCAGGAGGACAGGAAGTGCCATGGGCAGTGATGGGGGGGGACAAGTTAGAAGCAGATCATGAGCTCGGTCAGCGCCTGCGGGGAAGGGAGGGAGGGCAGGAGGAGTGGCCCCAGGAACTAATAACTGAGAGCTTGGGAATGGGTCAGCAAGCTTCGGGAGTGGCAGGGCCTGCAGGCAGGTGGGCAGCGGCTGGGCGGGCTTCTGCAGGGCTCTCGTGGCCCACATCCCCTTCTGCTTGCCGGGGCAGGTCCTGAACCTGACATCGCAAATGAAGAACCAGGTGCTGGAGAACTCACTGTCCGCCAACAAGCTGGAGAGGCAGCTGCTCCTGCAGGGCCGAGACCTCTACCACCTGCGAGGCCACAACAGGTGGGCGCTGGCACATGGCACCTGCCAGGACAGTATCTGGGACTGGAGGAAAGTTTGGAGAACAGGGTGGTACCAGAACCAGGGGAATAGGACTGAAGCCAAGAGTAGAATATGGACTTGGGCTGGTGTCTGGGGTAGGGACTGGGGCCAGAGCTAGGAGCATGGATTAGGGCTGGGACTAGGGACATTTTGGGGACCTAGGGCTTGAGTTAGAGCTGGGACCAGGCCAGGGCTGAGTAAGAATTGAAACCAGGGTTGGAGTCCACACTGAAGATGGCATTGAGGGTGGGTGCTGGGGCTGGGCTTTGGCTGGGCCTGGGGACCAGGCAAGTACAGGGCCTGACCACCCAACACTGGATGGGGACAGAGGACAGGTATCTTGATTCTTTCTCCTTCCTTGCTTTCTTCCTTTAT
>NW_007755459.1:0-326 GCF_000696425.1 Galeopterus variegatus | reverse complement strand
TCTGGAGAATGAGTTGGCACAACCAGACACAGAGTAAAGCGTCGCCTTCCCAGCCCTGTCCTTCAGCCCTGTCCCTCCAGCCCTGTCCCTCTCAATGTTCCACTGTCCCTCACCAACCCACCAAAGCCAGAGGGAGACACTGTTCCTAGTTCCTTCTGTGTCCTCCACTCATTCTCTTAGCAATTATTTCTGAGCTCTTTCCACATGTCAGCACGATTATAGACACTGGGGACACAGAAGTGAACAAACGGACATGCCCCTGTCATTGCACAGCTTCTGTGCTACACACTGACATTCCAGGGTTTCATACGAACATGCAAACACAT
>NW_007755458.1:6333-7506 GCF_000696425.1 Galeopterus variegatus | reverse complement strand
TTTTTTTTTTTTTAATCCCAGAAGGACAAATTAGAATTTATAACGGGAAAGAATTAGAGACACATTGCCTGTAGGTAACCTACAACTGTAACTAAATGTATGTTTATTAAAAATTCAAGATGTCTACTCTT
Source organism: Galeopterus variegatus (assembly GCF_000696425.1). Taxonomy (NCBI): domain Eukaryota; kingdom Metazoa; phylum Chordata; class Mammalia; order Dermoptera; family Cynocephalidae; genus Galeopterus; species Galeopterus variegatus. The sequence goes on along the minus strand of NW_007755458.1, from coordinate 7,375 downwards.
TGTTCTGCTTTTTTACTCCCCAAAGGCAGAGGCCCATGAAGATAGCACTGCTTCACAGACAAATGTGTGTGCCAAAGGCTCTCTTTGCTGTTCTCTATAGATAAGAAAGCTTTTTATATTAAATAAAACCTATGCTGCTGGCAAACTCTACACTTGGGTCATTTGCCTCAATTAGCTGGAGTATAAGGAACGATATTTCCAGGGATTCATCATTTTAACCTATGAGGTCAGTCTTTTCAAGCAATTAAGACCGGTTCTAAGAATTTGTGGGAAGCTATTTATGTGGAATGGGTCTATTTGGCAAGGTAAAGTTTTCCCTTTATGTCAACAGTCATCACATTTTTAATATTCTGTTAGATAAATACGGTGAAAATGAAAGACAGCTGAAGACAAGATCTTGGGTTAATCAGCCATGGGCTGTGTACTACGAATGAGATCAGAGGAGGACATGAAACAATCGATTTCAGAATTACTGTGAATTGGGTTCATTTTTAAATGTTTGTTTCATTTCATGAAACACCAGCTATACGATCACAGAAGAATTTGTTATAAAATACAAAAAAGGTGGCCCATTTAATTCAATTTCCCTAGTTAATTATTCTTTAAAACTCACATATTAACTACTTGACAAACACCTTCATAGTGTTAAGAAATTGTTTGTTGTAAAATGTGTTGTAAAATTACTATGGAAATGATCTTATAGGTAATTTCTTCATAGTTCCTGGTCTACGCTTACTACTTTGTGGCTGTGGATTTGCTACCATCCCTAGGAATACCACTGCACAGCACACCACTCTTCATAGTTGGGGGATGGTGACAGTCACCTCACAAACACTCTCCAGCCAGATCCAGTTTCTCGATTTATATTGCTAATACTTATTTCTATTTTCTGATTCATGATTTAGTGTCCTTCCTGAACTCCCCATTCTATTTGACAAAACAATTGACCTGTTTGTTTTTTCCTCACATTTTGGAAGCAATTCTCTTCTATCTCTACCTGGGTCATAATCACACTTCATATAGCTGCTCTGTGAAGTTTCTT
>NW_007755458.1:4124-4808 GCF_000696425.1 Galeopterus variegatus | reverse complement strand
CCTTCCTTCCTTCCTTCCTTCCTTCCTTCCTTCCTTCCTTCCTTCCTTCCTTCCTTCCGTGCCCACTTATGAGTGAGTACATGTGGTATTTCTCTTTTTGTGTGTGTGGCTTTTTTCATTTACCATAATTTTCTCTAAGTTCATCCACATTGCTGAGAATGGCAGAATTTCATTCCATTTTATGTCAGAGTAGTATTCCACTGTGTATATATATAACACATTTTCCTTATCCAGTCATCTGCTGACAGACATTTAGGTTGGTTCCAACTATTAGCTACTATAAATAGAGCAGTAGTAAACACAGGAATGCAAGTATCCCTTCGACATGATGATTTCCATTCCTTTGTGTATACATCCAGCAGTGAGATTGTTTGATCATATGGCAGTTCTATCTGTATTTGTTTGAGGAACAACCATACTATTTTCCATAATGGCTGCCCTAATTTACAGTCCCACCAGCAGTGTAGGAGGGCTCCCTTTCTCCACATCCTCACCAGCATTTGCTGTTCTCTGTCTTTTTGATAATGGCCAGTCTAACTGACATGAGATGATATTTTAAGGTGACTTTCTTTCCCTGATGCTTAGTGACGTTGAACATTTTTTTTAATGTGTCTGTTGTACACTTGTATATTTTCCTTTGAGAAATGCCTATTCAGCTCCTTTGCCCATTTTTTAATCAGGTTA
>NW_007755458.1:0-1761 GCF_000696425.1 Galeopterus variegatus | reverse complement strand
GAAATATCATATGTTCTCAATTATTTGTGGGAGCTAAAAATAAATAAATATGCAAACAAATAATGGGGTCGGGTGGGGAAGAAGACACAACAATCACAATGACTTCTTGAACTTGTTAAGACAAGTGAACAGATATGATGTTGATGGAGGGAAGGGGGAAGAGGGAAGTGGGAAAGAGGAATTGGTAAAGGGACATGAATATTAACTACATTGTATATTGATATATTAAAATAAACAATAATAATTCTGTAGAGAGTGTTGGCATGATAAGCCTTTCTTGTTTCACCCAGATCTCCATGCTGAACATGATCTAGAATTCAACTTAAATTAGTAGTACAACATCAGTAAATACTCACCTTCCTTTTCAGACCTTTTACTACGCAACTGATGAAGTCCTCCTCTGACTGTGAGAAATTTGATAATAAAGTTTCATTTAAAGCAAATTTTATTATTTTTTAAAACTCTGAGTCTATTTCATTTCTGATGTTAAAAATATACATTTTTCATCACATTATGATGATAGATGGCATGTCTATTTATATTTATTTATATATAGATATATATTTGACTTGACAAAATAGTATCAGCAAGCTTATGTAAGTCCTTGAAAATGTTACTGATTCATGACATTTCACAATCTGGGAACCACTATCCTAAATCAGTGGACCACATTTGCATTAGTCAGTTTGCTATTGCTTATAATGGCATACATGAAACTGGGCAATTTATAAAGAAATGAAATTTATTTCTTACAGTTTTAGCATCTGGAAATTCCAAGGTTCATGGGGTGCATCTGGTGAGGGCCTTCTTGGTGGGAACTCTTCTACAGGGTCCTGTGGTGATGCAGTAATCACATGTTGAGGATGAGAGCTCTTTAATTAACATGTTCACTTGCTCTCCTTATAAAGCCATTAGTGCCACTCCCACGACAACCCACTAAACCATTAACCCATTACTCCATGAATGTATTAATCCATTCATGAGGGCATAGTTATCATGATCCAATCACCTCATAAAAGTCGCACCTGTCAACATTGCCATGGTCATTTTCCCACCTTCATAACAGTGTTACAATGGGGATCAAGCTTCAGGGAGTTTTGGGGGGACATTCAATCCACAACAACATTATATTATATGTTGTATTATATATTATATTATATATTGCATTGTATGTTTTATATTCTTTACTGTCATATCTCTTCTACCAGAGAGAAAAAGAGAGAGAAAGACACAAAGCAAGAGAAAGAGAGAGGGAGCAAAAAAAAATTCTCTCTCTGCAGTAAGTGTAATAGAATAGAAAAGGAGGGGAAAGTTACCTCACTCGTTAGAAAATATGAACAGCCATGTGTTCAGGAATTTTCTGATCCACAAAATTAGCAACTCTTGGGTATTGTTTTGTTTCCTTTTGGTGGTAGCGATGAGTAGGAAAAAGGTTGTAAAATTTGCTCAACCATGTAGGAGATTTCAGTAGTTGGCTCCTGGCCAAAGCAAGATTTACCTTGTGCCAGTCTTTGCTTAAAGTCCCTGTCCTCTTGCCTAACATGGTTAACTAAAATAAGCAAATAGAAACAAACTGCAATGTCTTCCTAAACTGCCAACTGTTTACTTGTTTTCCCTTGAGGCTCACCCCGCTGATACGTCGAAAGCAAAAGTCACACCTATCACCAAATTTTGCCCTCCCCAATCTTGCCACCAAGAATGTCACAACAAAGGGTCTGAGAAATGGGGTACAATGAGAGTGGACAAGTCTTCCTTCTCCAA
>NW_007755457.1:5492-7506 GCF_000696425.1 Galeopterus variegatus | reverse complement strand
TATAAGTCTTATCAAGTTTGAAAATAGAAAACTTGGCAAGGAGAAGGCAGTTAAGAGGTGCTGATACATTAGATCACAAGGTGGGACATCAAGAGGTATTGCCCGTATTTGGTGGAACTAGGAAGAAACAGCTTTGAGAACATTGTGCATATATAAAAATAGTAGGGGAACTAAAAATGGTGATAAAACTATAAAAATTTTGCAGTGGAGAGAAGTGGTTGTGTGAGCTAATATCTCATCTGTCACAGAGAAAGTCAATAGATATATTTTCTCAAATAGATAATTTAGGAAAAGTGCTATTAGGGAATTATTTTAAGAGCTGGAACTAACTGCTAGAAGAACTAAACTACAAATGGCTAAAAATGCTTGTCTCTGGGGACAGGAAATTTTATTTTTGATCATGTAAATGTATGACTTTGATCAAAATAAGCAGCATATTTAAAGATACATCATGTGAAATTGGATTATTTCCAGACATGCAAATATAATTCAACATCAGAAAATCTGTTAAACTAAATCACTATGTTAACAGATTAAAAGGGAAAAGTAATAATCACCTCAAATAGGTGCAGAAAAGTTCAATAAAATTCAACAACCATTCATGATTTGAAAACTGGGAATTAAAGTAGATTTCCTTAATTTGAAAAAGTTACAAGTAGGAAAGAAACTACTGCACTTATACTCAATATTTAAATGCTAACACTATTTCCTGTAAAAGCAGAAGTATCACCACTTTGGTTCAAAATTGTTCTGGAAGTCCTACCATGCAAATATAGTAATAGTAATAATAACAATGAAAAGAAAAAAAAAAAGAAATAAGAAATTAAGGGCACAGGAATGGGAAAGAAGAGCTGTCATTAGCTATGAATTATTCACATAGATAATTCCCCAAAACTATAAATAATAAGAATGTTTACCAAGATTGCTGGATGTAAGATTTTATTTCTATACATTTTTAACAGATAATGTTGCATTTAAGAAAGATATTATTACAGCAGCTACAAAAATATGTAAGGCATCTAGGGATTAATCTAACAAAAGTTATAAAATTAAAAAACATAAAATTTTATTGAAAGAGATAAGAAAACGTACCATTGTTTTTAGTTAAGAAGGCTCAAACTTGACAAGATGCCAAATCTTCTAAAAAGGATCCATAGATGTAGGGTAGCTTCAGTAACAATTTCAGCAAGTTTTATTTTGTGGAATTTGACAAACTGATATTAAAATTTATATGGAAGAGCAAAAGACAAGAATGGTCAAAAGACATCTTTAAAAGAACAACATAGTAATTCCACTTCCAGATAATTTGTGCATGTAGGTACTGGACAGTATGTACTCAAATATTCATAGCAGTCTTGTTCATTGTAGCAAAGATCAAAACACAAACAAAATTAGAAAGAACCCACATGTTCATCAACAACAGAATAGATATATAAATTGTGGTATATTTTCAAATATGATATATAATGGAATACTATACAGCAATGAAAAAAATCAGTGACTTACATCTACATGCATCAGATGAATTTTAAAAGCATAATATTTAATGTAAAAAGAAAATCATTGATAAATACATTCAATGGGAGTCTATCCCTTAAAGACTATCCCTTATAGTCTATCCCATTATATCCCTATAATGTTCCAAAAAGATAAAATTAATAATACATTATTTATTATATGATATGTAATATATATATTTAAAAGGGAAAGGGCAGCTGTGGGATTATTAACACATAATTTTGGACAGTGGTTATTCCTGAAAGGTGGGCTTGGGGAGAGAGGGAAAGTAGATTAGAGAGAGGCTTTCAAGTTATTCCAAAAATACTGGGAATATTCTGTTTTCTAAGCTGGGTGGTGAGTACATGGTAATTCATCTTATTATTCAGGAAAACATGCATAGACCATTAACCATTTAAGATCCTATTTCTCTCTCTTTCTTTCCTGCCCACAGACAACCACTATTCTAATCAAATATTATATATATTTGTGTGTGCATATATACGTACATGATACA
>NW_007755457.1:4021-4913 GCF_000696425.1 Galeopterus variegatus | reverse complement strand
AAGAGTTGTATTGAGTCCTTTCAAACATGGAGATGGTATCATTCTCCATATATCATCTGGACCTGTCTGTTAACTCACTATATATTTTCAAGATCTATCCATAACTCCCCTTATCCTACCCATTTTAAAGAAGAAAGGATTAAGACTCAGAAAATCAAAAGCCCAGAGAGACCCAAGGTGCACAGAGATTCAAGGTCACACACTAGTAGTATCACTGGTATTTGAATTGAGACTCCACACACTATTTTCTCCCTTATAGATATAATTTATTCATTTTAAATGACATCAAATGAATAGATTTCTGTTTATTTCTCAACGTTTCATGTTTTATATTACAAAAAACACTGCCACTAACATCTTTGTGTGAGACTCTTGGTACATATAGATGAGTATCTGCATTTTTAATTTTATGAGATCCTGTCAAATTGCTTTCCCCCAGAAGTTGGTCTCACAAATAGTGTATGGAAATTCCAGTTTCTTTACATTAGTGCCAATATTTATTATTTTTGGATGTTAGTGTCTGTCAATGCCTAAGGGATATGAAATGGTATTTCGTTTTAATTTCCACTTACCTGACTTTTAGTAATGCTAAAGTTTTGGTCATTTGGTTTTACTTTTTTATGATTTGCCAGTTGAAATTGGGTTGCTTGACTTTTTCTGCAATGAGTGCAATTGGTGGAATGTATTTATATATATTAGAGAAAAATAATTCATATGTGTTCTGAATATCTTTTCTCATTCTATGGTTTGTCCCTCAAATTTGTGTTTGGTGTTTTTGTGATACAAAATTTTTTTCAGTCGAATATAGTCTCATAGGTTATTCTTTCCTTTATGAGATGTGCTTTTTTCTGTATCCCGTGATTTTTTGAGGAAAGCATGACATTTGATTTCC
>NW_007755457.1:1727-3622 GCF_000696425.1 Galeopterus variegatus | reverse complement strand
ATGAGATGTGCTTTTTTCTGTATCCCGTGATTTTTTGAGGAAAGCATGACATTTGATTTCCAAAAAAATGTTTTTTGACTTTCAGATAACTACCAAGTTGTCTTCCAGACTGGCTGTACATGTTTGTACCAAGATGATGACACGTGTGACAACAGAGATGCTATAAAAAAGACGGAGACCAAAGTGGGTATTACATGGATCCTTCTACTGCGTTACTATATTCACCTTCAAAGAATTAATAATATGAGCAAACTGCTGGGTAGGTTTTTGATGTGTCAAGAAAGAGCATATTCCTTTCCAGTTCCTGTTTAAGTCATATTTCTTATCTAAGTAATTCTGTATTTTATCTTTCTGAGTAAACTCTCAAAAGAAGATGAAAATTTCAGGGGTTCATAACCTGGGATGCAGGGACCTCTGGATAGAATAGTATTTCAGTGTAATTGGTTTCCTCAGAAATTCTATGTATTTTATTTTATGTATTTAAAACATCGTGATAAGGAGGCATTCAGGGACGTCCCAAGACTGTCGAAGTAGTTCATGCCTCAAAACTGTTAGGAACCAGTAATCACAACGTGACAGCTTATAAAATGAACAAAATACAATTTTGGCTTTAGGGAGAGTGTTTAGTATCTAGTATCTAAGAGAGGAAATGCATGACTTCAGATGGAATATTTAACTTCATGGAGTTTTTTTGTTTTTGTTTTTTTTAAACCATTGGTCCCTCTTATGATTTTGTGACAGTGCATAGTATTGTGTTTTGTCTGTGCTCATGAAGTTGGTGATCCAGCATTGCCCATCAGTGCGAACAGTCACCAAGGACAGTTTGATCCACACCAGGGCCTGGTGATGGGGAAGCCAGTGGGACAATTAGGCTGAAGCAGAGAGTGGCTGAGCACAGTTATCTGGAGTTAGCAGTGGGAAAAGCAGAAGGGTGTCAGGGCTAAAAGGGTGCTCATCATGGGGGCTGGAGCCAGGGAAGTTGAGAGGGGAAGGCACGGATGTGAGCCAGTGCAGCCAGCCCGGGTGATGCCCTGCCCCATAGCGACCCAGTGCACTTCTGAACTCACCCGCAGCCGCTTCCCGTGTCACACACCCACATTTTTCTGCTTTTCTGCTCTGGGCTTTCTCTGAAGCTCCAGGGGCTTGCCCAGCCTGCAGGCAGAACAGCCTGGACGTGCCAGGGATTCCACACGCCTCAGGGGTAAATGAGATGGGGAGCTGGGAGATAAACATTCCAGCTTCTTAGTCTCTCAATGGGACAATCCTACATGTTTTTTCAGAAGGTTCCTATGAGCCGGAGCCTTCATTGCTTACAGCTGTAGTCCATTCATTAAGTCACTCTTACTGGTTCTTTTTCTTTTCCTGTCACACTTTGCCCATCCCCTCGTTTGTGCTCCCTTGAGATCACTTTTCAAATAAACTGCCTGCACCCAAATTCTTGCTTTAGGGTCTGTTTTGGGGAGAGCCCAAAATAAGACATCTAGACAGAATAAATGGCGTCATTGTAAATACTTAAAACCTGGGATATTTATAGGGATAGTGGTTAGTGAGCAAATATCAACAGTATTGAGACCATTCCGTTTTCTAACATGAGCCTAAATGAAGGTATTTTTCTTCCTGAAGCATCTGCAACACCAGTATCTGGAATTTCTTTGCCAGATGATACACTTCTCACGTCACTTTACAACTCCGAGTTGATTTTGCGCCAAAAGGAAATGCATTTTTTCCTTAAAAAATTCTTACAGCTGTATTCTTCTTCTTGTGTTGATGAATTTCCAAAACAACTTCTTCAAGGATTTGAAAATTCACCTTTTTCAGAAAAAGTCATATATGAATCATCTACCAAGGTAATATCTTAAAATATTATATATTTATGGAAAACTTCTTAGAATCAT
>NW_007755457.1:0-676 GCF_000696425.1 Galeopterus variegatus | reverse complement strand
CCCAGCAGTGGGATTGCTGGGTCACATGGCAGTTCTATCTGTAGTTGTTTGAGGAACCTCCTTACTGTGTCTCATAATGGCTGCACTAATTTACATTCCATCAACAGTGTAGGAGGGTTCCCCTTTCTCCTCATCCTTATATTTCTAAAGGAAGCACATTAACCTTCATGCTGGCACAAAGATTTCTATTTCCATCAGAGTTCTTGGGAAGGCTCATTTCTCTTTTACCATGTTAACAGACCAACCAAACATCCTAGATTTTCAGGACAGTTCACATTTTAAATATTCTGTCTTGTCATTCTGATAAGTCTTCAAAATGTCTCAGAATTTTCTGTATTCTTGCACAAAACCACATCTTTCATGCAGCCACTTTGCAAAGAGGTTATACAGATTTCAATATCTTCACCCTATAAGAAGTTTCTAAATGAGAGTTTCTAAATCTATGTCCGATTTCTGTACCTTCGTTTTAAATGTGTAATAAAAATCATTCATTGTGTGTACTTTTTGCAATTGTCAGTATGAATAAAAAATAGAGGTAAAATTTTTAAATAAATTAATAGTTTGAAGACTTTTTATTTGGGAAAGTGTTGTTAAATTGGATAGACATTGGGGCCGGCCCAGTGGCGCACTGCTACAGTGCGCCCCTTGGGAGCGCGGCGGCGCTCCCGCCGAGGGT
>NW_007755456.1:7243-7507 GCF_000696425.1 Galeopterus variegatus | reverse complement strand
AATCTCTCTGAGCTTCAGTGGTCCTTGTTAAAGTAAATAAGCAGGAGACCGTTAGCCTGAGACTACCTCTGTAATTTGGATTCCTATATAACAAACTGCAACCTAGATTAGTACTTAAACAAATTGAAACCTAATTTAGAAATATATTTTTTTGGGCCGGCCCGGTGGCGCACTGCGCTTGTGCGCCGCTTGGGAAGCGCGGAGGCACTCCCGCTGAGGGTTCGGATCCCGCATACAGACCGGTTCCCGCTCACTGGCTGAGCG